>NC_079136.1:39597142-39846288 GCF_945859705.1 Episyrphus balteatus
AATATATTTTTTTGGTGCATATGATTTCAGTCATTTGTAAAAAAAGTAATTGTGTCACTGTGGAGTATGTGTAATTTCCTTTTTACTGAAAAAAATGTTAACGTTTATAGCAAAATGTTTTTATTCCAGCCTAAACAAATGGATTTCAAGTTTGTCATTTTTTAAAACAAAACCTTTAAGTTAGCACTACAACAAATTTAAACAAATGTTATGACACCTCAGTTTAGACATAATTTAGTTTGCAGTCTTGTAGCAGGATGCTTAGTCGGTTTGAGGAGTAGTCGTGGGGTCTTTTATTTTTAAATACTTTTTTTATTGAGCAATCGAAGTTTCTTAACAAAATAACAACATCTGAAACTACTTCTATTGAAAGAGTATTACTATGGTGTTCCTTCCCTTTGCTATTATGCGGTTGGTGTTTCACCACAGTTATTACAGAAGGCGTAAGGAAACACTATAATAATACACTCAGAAAAGTAGCCAAGGATAAGAAGCGGTAAGTGTTACCTTTGCAGTATCTTGACTCTTTCCTGGTCAAATCGAAAGTGATTTAATTCTAATTCCTTTTATAGCCAGAAAACATTGAAAAAATATTAATTAAATTTGAAATTTAGAAAATAAAAATAAATAATTATAAAAATTAAAATTATAGTCCAAGGCGATAAAGTAATCAAACAAAAAATATACAATGAAAATAACATAGTAAAAGGCTGCATTGAGAACTAATAGAAATATTTATTTGTATTGTTACAGTCTGCAATATTGGCATAACCAAAATGGTGTTTCAAGAGTCATTATTTTCATGACGATGACGGCCAACTCAATAAACATGCAGTCAATGATGAACTCAATACTTAAGTGACTCGAAATATTCTTAAAATTTTATTTCATTTCCAAAATCTCAAAATGAATAAAAATTCTTTCAATTTAATACAAAGAAACTTTTGTCGTTACAAATTTTTATTATTTAAAAAAAAAAATTAATAAACCAAGTACCACCACTTAAAAATTAACTGCATATTTTAGGGAGATTCACACAAAACTAAATCAACTTTGTTGAAATTCTTCATTTTCTATTGGTCTTTTGGGGGCAAAAAGCCCTTAAAGACCGGAATCGCTTTTAAAACTTCCGTCAATGACCTTCTTTTCAATTTTGTATTTTCCCTCCATTTTCATGGAAAGGACAAGGATATACCCAATGTAATCCTAAACCAGTAGTCAGATACATGACCAAATTAATTTCAAATAAATTATTTGTTTTTTGCCCCACAGGCTGTTTTTTATGGTTAAGACCAGACAGCAAAAGCGTTTATCTACAATAGGCTGGGATATTAAAGTCTCATTATGGAAATAAAAAAAAAAAAAACGGATTCTTAGAATTTATTGGTTTTTTTTTTTTTTTTTTTTTTTAACTTCCTTTTTCGGGGAAACTCTTTATAGATACAGCTCTTAAACAGTTAACACATGCGGTGTTGGTTGTATAGGCTATAAAATTGTGTAAAGTATTCATGTTTTGTGTTTTATGCTTTTTTTGTTGGTTTGGTGTTGTTTTAACTGCTGTGTGTCTTTACCGAAAAGTTGTGGAAGGATGAATATTTATCTTTGATTTTTTTTTCTGCAATTCAGTTAAGCAAGACAATTTTTAAAAAAAAAAAAAATACTTTTGACAGAAAATTTGTCTTAGAAAAAATAAGAAAACAAAAAGTGGTTACGGCCAAAACAACGTTTTTAAAGATTGTCAGCGAAAAACATCCTCTTTTTTTTTTTTAAGCTAAATAATGTTACGGATTTGTTTAAAGCAAAATGAAAATTTATTCAAAAGATTAATCGTAATCGATGGCAACTGAAACTTTTGTTTATGGCTTACTTTTTTTTTCGTTATAAGTTGATTTATTGAATGCTCATTCATTATCTTAACACGCATTAGAAGAATTCTCCTGGTAAATTGAAGGGATGACAAAGGGATTTTTAAGTTATTTAGAAGAAGTCAGATTTATTTATTCATGTTTTACAGATGGATTCAATGTTTTTTTTTGTTTTAAAATTATTGGATTATTTTGAATTTATTTTCAAATTCTTTGGAATGAATCTGTTCAAAAACAAAATAAGCAAGAATAAATCAATACCAGCTGCAAATTAAAACCTTTAATAAGTCATAAAAAATTTTGCTAGCTAGCTTTGGAATTTTTTACACAATATGAAGAAAATGAATTTGCATCAACATGTAAAATTTCTAGAAAATTTTCCAAGTGCCTTTTGGTTGCAATCCCACAATATTTTCAAAAAAAAAAAAAAATAATAATTACTTCATCCTCTGAGAATCGTTCAATAGCTTCAACAAAGCTAAGCACCCTTTCAATCTGTCTAATAGGATTTTTCCACATTGATACAAAAAGAAAAAGAAAAAAAAATCTTTTGAAATCTGATGAAATTCCAGTATAAGTTACTTCATATGAATTTTTCTGGGAAAAAATCTAAGAACTCGGTCCGCACTATAAAAAATTGTTTGTTCTACGAACGATTCCATTTCTTTTGGATTTCTAATTGAAATGTAAGAATTAAAAAAAAATTCAAACTAAGGGAGAGAGAGATTAGGTAAGAAAAAAGAGAAAACGGGTAGTCTTTCAGATTAAAACAAAAATTAAAAGTAGCAACTCTTTTCTAGCTTCATGTGTCGGATGATATTCCAGACATTACCTAATTTGTTTTTTTTTTGTATGTGAGATGCCTGAACTATTTCGATAGAATAATTTGAAAATTTTTGTATCCCAAAATCACAGCCGAAAAAGTAGCAAAAAAAATTAATTTTATTTTTATTAAAAAAAAAAAACAACGAAAAATTAAATAAGTTTTTTGTTTATAAAAAAAGATAACATAATTCAACTTAAAAAATGTGATATCATCATAAAATGTTAATCATTGCCATCCTCGTCGTTATTGAAAGTTAAAAAGTTTTTGCAGGATTTTTTATCAAACAAGTAGAGAGCTAATTGTTTTGAGCGATTTAACACTTCAAATTCGTCAAAACAAATTAATTTTTCATATTAACCCTCTGTAGACATACCTCTTTTTTGTGACATGGTAGGCACACGGGTGCCAATTAGGCTTTTACTTTTTCATTTCGCTATAACTTTTTTCGGTCTAAATATTTTATAGAGAATTTGTATATGAAAATAATGTAGAATTTTACCACTTTAATCACAGCTTGAAAAACCGATTCTTTAGAAACGTGAAAAATGATATTTTCTATACAATTTATTTAGAACTATAACAATATGACTTATTATAAGTGGTGAGGGTGACACGTGTATTACACAAATCATTCCGCTGCTCCATTTTTATGAATTAAAAAAATGAAAAAAAGTCGTTTGATTTTTTCAATATTGGAGTTTACGGTTTGGTATATTTATTAAATTTGACACATATACTTACGTTTTCGATGATAAAAATACATGTTTATAGTTTTTGTTTTGATAGCTTTATTGATATAAATGTATTGAGCGTCTGATTTTTGAAAAAAAAAAAAAAAAAAATAACAATTAAAAAGAAAAATTGGTCAAAAGCCCCACTATGATATTGCTTTCTTCAAAATCATGTAAAAAATGCGAAAAAAATTTTCTAAAAAAAAGATCGCCAATATCTAAGTTAAGAAATATCAAATAAAAGATGGAGTTGGGTTTGTTATCTGTGTAAAATATTAAAAAAAAATCTTTACTGTAAATTTCGAGGTAATTGAGCTGGAATAACTTTTACAGGATCACGATTCGCTTATGGACTTTCGAGTAGGGCTGTAAAAGTAACGACAAAATGAGTACCCGCATGTATACGTTACTTTTGATACTAGTACCCGCATCAATAATATCGTTACTCGTTACTTTCGTATGTTTCGCATTTTTCGCATATTTCGTATGTTTCGTGTGTTTCGCATGTTTCGTTACATTCGTTACTTTCGCATGCTTCGTGTGTTTCGTACATTTCGTATATTTCATGTATTTGATACGTTTCGTATGTTTGGTATTTTAAGTACCTACCTATGTTTCGTACATTGGTATAAGGGTGTAAAATTTTTTTTTTTAAACCAAAAACCATTTCTATAATCTAAGCTACATTTTAAGGTCATAAACATTAAAATTAGTTGCGGCATTCTCATGTAATAAGAGTTTAAAGGTAACTATATTGAATTTTTTTTCGTTTTTTTTTAATCAAACGTGGAAACTTTTTTGATTTTTTTCCAAATTTTTAGACAAAACTTTGGTAATTTTTTGTTTATATTCTTTCAGTAATCTTATCACAATTCTTTAGAGACCTTTATTTTAAAAGTGCAACGCACAGATCTCGAAATATTAACACTTCAATACAACCATGTCGAACAATTTTTCATTTATTTTTTCTATTGAGAGTGATTTTCAAACCTCGTTTTCTTTGCTTTTTTTTGTGTTGAAAATTTTGCAACGAAAATAAACTAATTTTTTGAAAAACCAAAAAAAAAATCAATACCATTAACACCAAGGCCATAAACAGATTGGTTGCGTCGTGGATATACATATTTCGGCAAAATAGAGAAAATACAAAAACGTCTCTTTCGATATTTCTGTATAAATTATCGATAACACAATGATTATTGAATATCGAGACAAAAGTAAACTCCAGATAATTATCTGCAGTTAGCATTCTGACTATGGTTACGATACCGACACGAGATGCGAATTGCGACAAATTGAGTGTATCATTCATTTCGTATCTCTTACATCGGATTTAGTATTGAAACTGGAATCGCGTCGTTACTCGTATGTTTTGTATCTCGTACGTTTCGTATGTTTCGTTACTTCAGTACCCAGTAACGAAACATACGAGTAACGATACTGTTTAGAAAGTATACCCGCATTTAAGTAACGAATACATACGATTTACTACAGCTCTACTTTCGAGTACCTACATATGAATAGTTTTTGGCAAAATTATAAGTTTATTTTAATTTAAAACCTTCAATTATTCCCAAGTTTGTTTTTGTAATTTGCCTGACCTTAACCGCGTATAGGTCAGCTCGCCTGTGCGTTCAACTAAACATAGATCTATTGGTTCAAAAACAAATGGATTGGTTTGCTTGAAAATTTGTACATTTGTAACCCAATATTCCACTTTTCGGTGACTAATTATTTCAGTGGATTGTGCGGTTTACAAACGTCACTCTGTTTTCAAAAGATTTAATTATATATACATAGGGTAGGATGGTATAAGAGTGCGCGGTTGATAAGAGTGCGCAAGGCCATTTTCTACGGTTTGAAAGGGAATATAAGACTGAATGCACTTATTTTGGAAAGATCTAAATGAGTTTGATCTGCTGTCAAAATTTCATGTAAATGTGTTTGTAAACAGAGGTGCTAGTTAAGTTTAAGTTTTTTAGCACTTTTTTTTCCAATTTTTCTTACCAAACAAATTAAATTTTCCGCTAAACAACAAAAAATAACAATAAACAAAGTATGGGATATTGAAAAGTAGACAAAAAGAAACATTTGAGGAACACGTAAGACTGGTCATAAAGTGCATTGTGAAATATATATATATTCTTCGATTACATGTCTGAGCGTGTAAGAGTGCGCACCATGATGATGTATAAGAGTGCGCGGGTTATAAGAGCAGTAAATGCTATCCAAGGCTTCAAAATAACTGGCATTTGTCCATATACCAGCAAACAGCAGCTAGGAAAAGCAATTCCAAATAAAAAGAAACCAACTAAAAGTTTTACAAAAAACAAGCTAATGAGAGTAACTAGGAAATATTGAAATTTCCTCGGAACCATTAATCGAAGACTAAATTGATTGTTCCTCATGCAAGGAGTGATGGGTTGAAAAATACTCTGTTTATTTAAAGATAGGCAATTTTATTTGCGACTTTTGTGCGAACTTACACCTGTGCGCAGCTGCGCACTCTTACAAACTAACCCGCGCACTCTTACACAATAGGATGTATAAGAGTGCGCAAATTTCCTAATGTGGTATTTTGCCTATAACTTTTGAATTAATACATTTTTGTTACCAGTTTTAAGTTTTTTTCGTTGCTTTGATTATAAACTAAAAACTATATATAAAAAAAGTAGTTAAATTCTTTTTGTTATTGTTTTATTTGGCATTTTGTCTAAAATGCGCACTCTTATACCACCTTACCCTATATTTATTTGCTGTATTCAGAAGAGTCAATATCAAAACAAAAAAGATTGACCTGAAGTCCACTTAGGATCATAATTTCAAAATATAATGTACCAAAATTGAGACGAACTCTCTTCTTTTGTAGGTCAAAATTACTTACTTACTGTTATACTTCTACTTAAAACAATATGGAAAAATATAAGCAAATAGTTCTGGCCAATTTGTTGTTTTTTTCATTTTGTAATTTGAGGACTCCAAAGAACTTCCCTAAATTGGAAGTAAAAGAGACATTTGCAAATCAAAAATTCTCTCCTATTAAAACAAAATTGCATAATTTTCTATGAAAATTGATCGCATTTAAAACAAATTACTATCATTATATCGCTCGTTTCTCCACATGCATGGTAATTACCAATAATAAAATGCTTATGTTTGTTTTTTTTTTTTTTTTTTTGTGCAAATAAAATTAAAATAATTATGTACAACTCAACTCATTAAGTTTTAAAAATGTGTTATACCGTTCCACACTTCTCATATTTATTTAGCTTTTTACTATAATTTATTATTCATTAATAATTTTATTTGCATTTTTTGAATCTATTTTACCAATTTAGATCATCAAGCCATTTATGGTATAACTTTCTTCTTTTGCAGCTGATGCTAAACGGTTATAAATATATCTTTGGACAGCGTGGTTTAGTGCTATCGCAGTTTCAAGATTCGATTCGAGGCCATAGATACGTTAGTTGTAAGCATGTGTGAGCCTTTGCTTAGACAAGATGCTGACTGGCTGGCTGGCATAGTTCTTATTTCTTTGAATTTCGTTCGATGAGAGTGAAAGTTGTTGTCTTTTCCTATACGTAAACAAATTTTTAACAATTTTTTTTATTTTCATACCAATCTTTCTTAAAAATGGTTTTTGTTTTCATTTTTTATTTTATGAAGAATTATTATTATTACGTGCTTTTCAGAAATCAATCTGTTTTATTTTATCTTTTTGTTTTATTTTAACTTAAATTTAATGACTGAATATATTTTTTTAATTTTTTGTTCGTGATTCTTTTCGAATTCGAAACTCATAATCTTAATTATGATGTAAATTAGTTTGAGGTCATGTTGCCTAAAATCTTTCTTTCACTTAAAAAAAAAAACATCAACTTTCGCTTTTCAAGTGAAGATGTTTTTGTTTGGGTTCAAAATCCAACAAGGGAAACATAAAGTGAACGACTGGGTCGCACGAACTTGCACACGTCCATACATAACAAACTTCCGCCTTTCTTTTGTAAATTATACGTACTCCTCTTCTGATCTAGCTACAATCTGCAAAAGTATTTAAGACCATAACTTTCATATCAGGTTTGGGCCTTTCTTCAACTCACTTAAGTCTTTTACGTCTTTTTTTTTTGAATCCCAAAACTTGTCCTAATATTATTTTTATCGCAGATTTTCTTAAATTCTTCCCATGAAAACAAGAATAACAATCACTATCAATTCCAATTCGAGTTTGTTTAAATTTAAATAATTTTTATGTTGTAAAAAAATTAGAAGTCCAAAGAAGATAATAAAATTGTGTTGCGTTGTCATTGTTGTAAGCAAGAAAAACCCAAAATTTTATAAATAAATGCAAATATGCAAGAATTTCAAATTCAAAAAAAAAAGATGAAAGTTATACCCGATTAGAAGAAATTTCACTTAACTATTTCATTTCACTCATAAATAAATATAAAACACTAACTAGTTAAAATATGGGCATTACAAATTGGGTTTGTCTAACAAGTTATTAAAATTATTGTTCTTGAAGAAAATAACTCTTCACTTGCTGACTTATTTAACATGGATTATGTTTTTTTATTTTTTTTTATATTTTATTTATTATTAGCTTATAAATGAAATGTACAAATAAATCAAAATTATAATCACCACGAACAGCTTAAGGACGTTGGGTCCTTAAAAAGTGTTGATTTTTTTTTCAGTAATATTCTAGGTTTTGAAAATAAAATTTTAATGTAAACCCTTATTTTTAGCTCATTATAATTTATTTTTTTTTTTTTTATCAAAATTAGCTCGAAATAATGTTTTGCAGAAATTTGAAGTATCCTAGAATCAGATGGAAAACTAAAGACCACTATTTTAAAGCTCGATTAATGTTCTTGTTATTCAAGATTCTGCTAAAATAAGACGAAATCTTATAAATATGTTATTCTTAATTTTTTTTAAGAAGGTTGAATTTAAATTTGAGCATCGGTAATTTTTAATTTTAAGTTGAAAAATTGGACTTTCGGTTCTCTGTATAAATGCAGAAAGGTTTAAAAAATTTCTTTTTTTTTGTAAAGTTTTTTTGCTTATACCTAATTGTAACTTTTCAATACAAAATTTTTTGTAGCTCAAACACTCCCAAAACATGTTTTTTCTACATCGGTATTTTGGTCTAAAACCTGGCTAAAAATATTTTTCACATCAAATAGTTACCAAATGACTAAAAAGTTATTTGGAAGGAAAAATTTTCATTTTTTTTGGGTATAGTAAAACCCACTTAAATGCTTACCTCACGATTAGTCGGGATACTATTTCTAGACCTCTTAAGTCGTTTTGAATAGATCACCACCATTTTGACAAAAATTTTTCCAGACAATTGAGACAATCCATTTTTCTCTTTTCTGAAAATAAGCGCACAGTTACGCTAGTTTGGGTCAAAACGTTTATTTCCCCGTCTGTGTCTTTTAATTTTGTCCCGACTAAATTAAAGCTGTCCATTTTCCTATACCGTAAAATATCACACAAAATCAGGAGTGTTATAAAAAGAGTGTATAACACAAAAAAATCTGGTTAGGGGACAGAACTTTTTTTACATAATATGTATTATATTTAAATGTTCTTTCATAAAAAAATATCATGTAATTAGAATTCCTTCTCGTTTTTTCCAATTTTATATTTTTCCGAAAAATGACAAAAAGTAAACAGTGAGACATAGATTAAAAAAAATCTATTATTTTAGCATGACTTCAATATGATTTCGTAGTGTTTTTTCTTTCGTTTTTTTTTTTGGCTTTTTGTTATTTTTTTTTTTTTTTTGAAAAAATGGGTTAAAGTAACATAAATTAATTAATTATATACTTGTCAATTACCTAATTATTTGACGTTTTCGTTAATTTGTTTCACCTAAGCCTGTCTCACTGATCGCACCCCTTGCAAACAGTGAGACGTTTTGACTTTTTCTACATTTTAGTCCAATGTGATGCTCTCATTCATTCTTTAACTACAACTTTTTTTGAAACATTACGATAAAACATGTCTTAAACTGACTTCAAAGTTTGGTTAGGCTATCTTGAAAACATTCTAAGATATACCAATTTAAAAAAAGGGTCCGCACTGTCCGCACCTCTCCTCTAGGCACTAATTTTTTGGGTTTTGCGGTAAATTGAAAAATATACATTTTTGTGCTCTGCCCGTTCATGAACCAACAAACTATGGCTAAAGCAAACATTTAAGCATGAAATTTTTATTATAAAACAAAGTTGATTTTTTAAGAATTCGGTCGTCGAAATTCCCTACCTCCATGATTTTGACCCTTATATGTTAAAAAAAAACAACAACGAAAAATTTTGTAATAGAAAAATAGAGTTGCATAACTCACTGCGCATCGTTGGAAAGGCGTAAGTTTGTCTTATTTTTAATAGTGCGGTAAATTTTGACCGACTTCCAAAAAGGAGGATGTATTCAATTTTTGTTACCTCATAACTTTGGACTGAGTGAACCAATTTTAATAATTCTTTTTGTATTGGAAAGCTGGTGCCCGCAGTCCCATTTCAATTTCGTTAAGTTCGTTTGTTAAACTATTAGAAAACCATTAAACCCAGTTTTGATCCAAGGAAGTCGGTGTTTTTTTTTTGTGATACAAATGATTATCTTGTTTTTTTCCCTATTTTGCTGCAAAACAGCTGGATGGGTCCCTGCAGCCACTTTAACCTAAACGAAAGAAAGAAAGTTTGTTCGTCCACAATATTTGTACTAATGTTATCACAGGTACATTCAATTAAACCAATTTAACTGACTTAGACCCGATAAGCTGCAGTAATTTTTAAATGCTTTCAATTTATCTTATTATTTTAATCAGCCCACATAAAAATAGCTTTTTTCAATTAAAAAGAACCGAAAAGCTAAAAGGCTTCAACAAAAGACAAGGAATATCTTTGCATCCAAAAGGTTTCATAATTGCTTTATGGTTCAGTTACGAAAAAAAAAAAATAATAACCACAAATTATACTCATTTTTTGATAAAGCCAACAAAAATTCTATTTGGCTTCCATATCAACGTCATTATTGTTCTTACCTCTTATGACCATGACCACAAACAACCTACTAAACTTTTTTTTTTTTTTTTTTTTTCATTTACAAAACAAACAACTTTACCCGAAACCAAAGATAAAATTATATTCAAACACAACTTTTATGGTATTTTTCCTGGTACTAAGAATAGACATTGCGCCTTTATCTCCTTGCTACAACCTACCACAATCCTCATAGTCTTTCGCCCGTTATGTACGTTTAATATTTCAAATGGCTTTAATTACTTACCCTCAAATAACGGTCTTTCGTATTTATATATTTTTTTTTTCTTCTATAATCACATTTTGGGCCAAGAAAAATAACTGTTAACATGAATATTTAAGCAAGCAATTGTTTCCATCTAATTGCTACTTCATATAATTTAACCAGGCAGAAAAAAAAAATGGTTTGTTAAAGAGATACCCCAGAAGAAAAAAAAAAAAAAAAAAACTAATAACCATCATAAAGCCGCCATGGAAACCCTCGTTTTGGGAATTAAACGCGACAATCAACAAAACTGACACCAGAAATTGGTAGAAAGCACACAAACACCATAAATACACACACACACTTGGACAAAATGATTATTATTATTATTATTTATTTTTATTTGTTGAAAAGAATATGATAATTTATTCAGATAATTTACCACAAATGGACTTACTTTCCTGATGAAAACGAAATCCATCGTTAGTCCCAGGCATTATTTTGAGTTAGTACGGTTGTTGCCATTTCTCCCATTTCTTTTTTTTTTAGAGGCTTTTATTTGTACACCACAGAATGAACTTATTTGAGAGCTTAAGTCCGAATAAGCGAATCCACCACAGGGGGATTTAGCCAGCTTGATGGCACATAATCCCCCCATTTGGGCGAGGAAAAGAGAATTTATGATTCATGGCTTTAACGGTCTTGATCTTGCACTTGAAGCCAAAGCCAACTCAATGTGAATTCAAAGCCGTCCACAACAACGCTGCCTGATACCAATGTGAAATGGAAGCAGCAACGGCAACTAGCTCTACAAACGGCCATGATACAGCCAACGGCGCGGTGCACAGTGTGTGTCGTGAAGAATTATGAAGCTAATATTTTATGGTCTGATTGTTGCTTGAAACAAGCCAACTGGGGAATACACTCTATGTTTTGTGTACCTACTCAATTCGTACAAAGCTAATGGGGAGGAAATACATCATCATCCCTCCCTGAGAGTATTAATGATGGTGAAATTCTATAATTTTTTTTTCTATTTTGAAAAGTGTAAGTTACCCCTCGATAATGATATTGGCAATGAGAAAGAAGTTTGAAAACATCAAAACCAAAGTCAGTGGATTGGAACAAGTCCGTCGTCATACCAATTCCCGACCTACCTTGATGGAGTATCGATTTATTTCAATTTTCCCTAAGGAAATGGAAACCTAGTCAAGATATCATAAAAAATTACAAAATAATATTGAGGGAAGTTGTTTCTGAAGAAAAGAAAAAAAAAAAACAAAACATTTATCAGGAGAATTATGTTTATTTACACATTGAGTTTGAACATAAACAACTCAAACTTAAAAGAATAAATAATCTTTTGATCGATTTGAATAAAATTTGAAAGTTAAGTTCCTTTGGAAAAAATAATAAAAAAAAAATAAGGAAAACGTTTTTGAAAATCAAATAATTTATAATTCAATTTTCGAATTCAATGAATATGATTTAAACAAGTTAACAACTTGGTTTACTTTCTTCGTCTTTTTTAAATATAATAATGAAGTAAGTGCTGTTCCGATCAAAAAACAAAATATTATTTGTAGACTGGGATAAAGGGACCAAATATTGTTTACGAGGAAAGAGGACAATCGGAGGATGGGTTAAGCGGAAAAGCGGAATAAGTTATCGAAGCCCTCAAATGAGAAGAAGAAAATATTATTCTTTGTTAGCTTTACTGTGGTAATCGCCAACTTAATTGAAAGATATTGGTATTTGGATATGATTTTGGGGTTTGTTGGGAATTTAAGGAACAATTCATAGGCTTTCCTGAAGTGAGTATGGAAGAATTGCACTGTATCAAAACCGTATGCCATCATTTGAACCTATAAATATTTATAAATGCTCAAATGATAAAAATAGACGTTTTAGTAAAAACATCAAAAATTTAGTTTTTTTCCCTTTTATGAATAGTTTTTCTTAAGTTTTTTACAATATTTCAATTCTAATTTTTTTCAAAAGGATACATCGATCGATAGGAAATTTAATTATCTACAAAAAATTACTTAATAAAAATCTTCAAATTCAGTTTGGTTTTCAAGTTATAGACAAAAACTCAAAAAGTAACAGAAAAAGTCGAAAATATTGATCGTTACAAAAATGGTCATCTATTATAAATATATTAAAGTTTGGTTTTGTGTACGTTCGCTAACCGGCCACACAGACTGACTCATTTTCTTAATTTTTTTTTGAAATCAAAGAGGCATAAGAGGAGAAGGTTTAAGGCAAAAAAAATCAAGATTTTATAGGGTAAATAGGGGTAATACGACATTGAAAAAAGAGGCTATTTTCTAAACGGTAAGTCGTAAAGAGTTGACTTTTTTTTTAAATGATAGACAAATTTATTCAATAGTTAAAAAAGGTATTGAAAAAAATTCAAAAAAAATTCAAAACCAAGTTGTGAGGGTTTTTTTGCAGTCATAGACCTTCGACAAAAGACTAATTAGAGGTACGCAAAATTTTGCACAGAAATTTGAGTTACACCATAAGAAAGATATTTAAAAAAAAATTAGGGGTCTAAAACGGATTTTTTTCATAGGCCCTGTATTATGTAATAAAAATGTTTGAAAAACAACCCAATTTTTAGGGACATTTTTGAGTAGTCTTTTATTTTTTTGGAATTTTTAAAAGTCTGCAAAAAATCTCAAATTTATAGGAAATATAGGTTTTAATCATGCGCATGCATGTACAAACTTTTGAATTTTTAAATTGATTTTTGCCGAATAACGGGAAAAACAATTTTTTTTGTCCCAAGTTTTTTGGCCGTTTTTAACAGTTTTTTATTTTTATCTTTTTTTCTTCAATAGATAAATGAATAAAATTTGCAGTGTAGATAGATAATAGGCAAGACTATATTTGTACAAAGTTTTAATTAATTTTGTATTGACAAATTTGAAATATCGGTAAAATAAAACTCTATTTTTCAACACGTTACATCTTTTGATCTGGAGCTTACAAAAATTTGATTTATCTTTATTGAGCATCCTAATATTACCTTTCATTTGATATATCACACATAACGCTACATTTACTACAAGCTTCACAATGGTAAATTAAAAAACTTAAAAAACGTTTTTAACATAGGCCACTTTTTTTTAAATTTTAAAAGTGAATATTTTAAATTATTTGGACGAACTTTTCAAGTTTTGATTTCCTTTTTGTATTGGGAATTATGACAAATTACAAAGTCGAAAATAGAAATAAATACAAGAAATGGCGGAACGAAGTCCGCCGAGTCAGCTAGTATATTTATAATTTTGAAGAAAACTATTTTTTTATCTTTGCCAGAAAGTGTGCTATACATACAAAATTTAAAACTATGAGTATTCGATAGATTTCGATTTTTTCTTTTAGTAATAAAGTTTTGTTTGCAGAAATTTTCTTTAAAACCTCGATTTTTTTTAAAATGTTTTAATACATTGCATTTAAACATCTGGAGTGAGAAAAAATGTTCTAGCGTTTGTTGCTTATTTCTGATACCTTTCAGTCGCCAGCTTTTCCGTTCAGATTAGTCGTTTATTACTCAAGATATAGCCCGAATACTAAACAACAACAAAAAACTTTGAAAAATCATATCTCGAAAACGTATCCATATAAATATTTTTTTAGATAAGATTTTCGAGTTTTCTGGTCTCAAATCTATACGAAAATGGCACTTGGTGTTTTTTTGTAAACTAGTGTTATTATTCTCTTTGCCGAATAGTGGTGCCTTTGTTGCTTTTTGGCGTCAAAAATCATTTGCATGGCCATTTCTTGATGAAAAGTCATGAAAGTTAGTACACAGAAGCATATTAGTACATACATATAAGAAATACGAAAAATCTTCCAATTTTTTTTTTATTTCAAATGGTGGCGGACAGAATAAGCGTCTTCTTTTCCCAAACTGTATACAAGCAAAATTTAGCTAAATTAATGCAAAAAAGATGTTCGCCATTGATTAAGGTACAACTTTTTATATTCAATGAAAAAAAAATTTCAAAAATTTGTAAAACAAAGTTCAAAAGTGCCAAAGAAGTAGAACGCAGTTTGAGACCTTTAATTATGCTATTTTTCGATCTTTTGTTTTTTTACACTGTACCTACACCTAATATGATTTCGAATTCTTCAGTGGCTCCAATTGCACAATGCATATCTTACTTTAGTTATACATGTCTTTAACTCTCCACACATAGGTTTCTATAACTCTTATTTTCCTTATTTCCAATATATATCAGGGGTCGAATTACGGCATACGTTCGTTAACAATTGGTTGCTATGTGTCCCTATCGTTTTCTAATAATTAAATAGAGACAGAAATAGTCAAAACGTTAACGTATGATCGTAATCGTGTGCCGTAATTCGACCCCAGATTTCAGGGTCGTCTATCGAATGCCTTTTCAAAATCAACCAATAGGTACGATATGCAAATCCTACAAGATTTCCCAATGTATATTTCTATGAACAAATCTTTTGAGCATTTCTTCTTCTAGCTCTTTTGAAGATTGTGGTGCCCTTATTCCTGTTTTGTCGTAGCTCTTGGTCAGCACCAGCTGTCGAGATAGAAATTTCATCAAGCTTATGATGAGGGACTTCTTTTTCAATTATTTCCTGTAGATTCTATAATATTCTACTTCGAGGCATGAATTTTCATCTTTATCGTCAGTTCAATTTTTTTTTGACGTGATAACGTCTTATAACTCGATGAACCATGGCAGCCACCACAAAAAAGTGACACCATTTTCTCCCTTTCCACTTTCGTACTTTTGCAGTGCGGCAAAAATTTCAATTCAAAATTAAAAATAAACTATTAGAGATACAAAAATCTTCTATAGCTTATTTTTGAAAGATAATAACCTAAAACTTAATCCGAATGAAGGATTTTTAAAAATTCCGTCATTTTATAGGGTAAACAGGGGTAAAACGGAAAGATGAAATTTGGGCTAAAATTTAAACGCAAAGTTGTAGAGAGTTGTTTTTTCTGCTATAGATATAGATGAGACTAATTTAAGAATAATTGCATTTAAGAAAAAATTCTAAAAAAATTGAAAATAAGATATAACGTTTGTTTGAACGTTGTACACGTGTTGGGGCTATGACAAAATGATGATTTTGGGTAAAGGAATTTTTTTTGACAATTGTAAAGATGAAAGGTGAAAGATGAGGGAAAAAAATTAGGCGTCTGATACGGATTTATTCCCAACACACTGCGTTTAGAAATATGAATTTTTGAAAAACACCTTGTTTTTTAGGGGTATTTTTGGGTAGTTTTTGATTATTAGCTTTTTTTTGAAGCGTTCAAAAAATCTCAAACTTATAGGACATGTAGGTTTTGGCCTTGTGCATACATGTGCAAAATTGTTTGAATCGTTTAGTGAGTTTTGATTGAATAACGGAAGAAACAAGTTTATAAAACACACGTTTTTTTACCGTTTTTAACCGATTTTCATGGGTTTTATTTTATCTGTTTTTCTGTAATAGAAACAGGAATAAAGTATATTTCAATCATTTTCGTAAACACAATTTTGAGATAACGGTAAAATAAAATTTTAGAATTCAACAGGTTATAACTTTTGACCAAGAACAGATAGAAATTTTATTAAACTTTTATGACCATCCTGATACAATTACCTTTCATTTGGTATATCACACATAACGGTAGACTAACTACAAGCTACACAATATTAAATCAAGAAACTTGCGAAAAACCTCAAAACACCAGTGGAGATCTGTTGCCCCCCCGAACAGCCACCAGTGTGGGAAGTACCGTAATCTCAGTCTGGAAATTCGACATGGTTGACTTTAAAAAATTGTAACTTCTCTTGTAGGCATTTTTGAAATAAGATTGATACGTCATATGAAAGGTGAAATAATAAGCTTTCACATGGTATAAAATTTTGTATAGGTTGTCAAACAAAAAAATTGATTCCATAGCGTGAGAACATAAAAATAAATGTTTTTTTTTTGCCTTTTTTAATGAAATTTGATAGAGTTCAAAAAATTCTAGCTCTTTTTGTAGATGTCTCATAGACCTGATCGATATAATATATTTTGAGCTAAGACAATAAGCTTTCAGATGGTATAAAATTTGTTATAGGTTGTTAGGGAAAATATGGAATTAATGACGTGAGAAGATAAAAATTTATGTTTTTTTTTCTTTTTTTTTGATGAAAATTATTGTTTTGAATAAATTATTTTTATACTTTTTGCGCATTGTAAAAATTTAAAAATGGTTTTATTCTTAAGAAGAAATACTTTGCTTTTAAATTGCATAGTTTTTTTGTAAGCTTTTAAAATAAAAAAATTAATATAATGAGAAAATAAAAAGGTATTTTTTTAGCTTTTTTTCTTGTAAATTATGATTTTTTGGAATAAGTAAACGCTTCAATTGACTCATTTTAAACAACATCTTCAGCCTTGTCAAAAAATGTTTCAGACAAGGCTACTCGATGTCATGAGCGTTCTTAAACATCAACCTTGAAAAAATAATACACAACTCTAACGTCAAGATCGGAAGCACCATTTTTCAAAAGTTCGTTCATATACCTACGATATTGTATTGAAATAATCAGAAGAGCAAAACGTTATATACCAGTCGAGGTTTTGTTAACCTCACAGCGGAAGCAGCATGAAGTATTTAAGAACAATAATATTGAAAATCTTTAATATCAATCCAAACATATTTTCTGAGACCTTACTTGAAAACAAATCAGATCAGGTTTCTATTTATTTCATTAACTCCTTTTTAACCTTCAGAACTTTTCAATCAATATTCATGTATGCATCAGATTCGTGTTTTTATTTTAATTTTAATCTTATCAATTTTTGCGAAGCCCTTTATATACGCTACGTTAGTACTTCCTCAAATAATAATGAATTCCACAGAATAATAATAATCGAAATATATTTTTATACTCAGAAAATTGTTGTTTGTTGAAAGAGTACCAGCAAGTAATCATCACTGCTAAAAATTTAATCCATCTTTTCT
The DNA here is from genome assembly GCF_945859705.1 of Episyrphus balteatus. Lineage (NCBI taxonomy): Eukaryota > Metazoa > Arthropoda > Insecta > Diptera > Syrphidae > Episyrphus > Episyrphus balteatus. The sequence continues at coordinate 39,614,825 of NC_079136.1, forward strand.
TCATATTTCCCGATAAAAATTTTCAAAAAGATATAACATTTTTTTATCCATCAGTTTTTCTTTAGAAGGATTACTCAATTCTTGCCTTGTTGCTTGTGTTTTTATCATGATTCATGAATATTAATGAAGAAAAAGAAAAACAATCCTTTTTTGCTTTCTGCAGAAGGGTAACATTTTTGTTGATTGGATGAATATTCAATTTCTTATTCGTTTTTTTTTTTTTTTACTTTTCTGCGAAAATGATATGAATAAATGAAACGGAAATGCAATATTGTTTTTTTTTTCTCTCCCGAAAATTAAAATATTTTTTGATATGAAGATGTTTTTCTTCTGAATTCCAATTGGGGCATGTTTTTTTATAGTTTTTCTTTTTTAGGCTCATTCGAGTGTGAAAATCCAATTTACTTTCATTCGTTTATATGACCCTTTTTTTGTCTTGTCATTTCTTCGATTGAAAGAATCTTGAATTGAAGATTAGACTCATAATATTATGATAATAATTGTGGCCTAGAAGTCAGTACTTAGAAACAGTAACCATCTGTAATGTGACAGACGAATAATCACATAGTATTTGTATAAAATGAGAATCTTGATTGTGTTCATACAAACGAAATAACAAGGCAGATATGGGGGCAAAACTATAAAAATAGGTAATTGACTTTTCTAAACTTCGAACTTGTCTATCATTCTTAAACAGAAATATCGAATGTCTTCAAATCAATGTACAGTGACTCAAATGTTATATTTAAATAGAACAGTAATGTAAATAAATAAAATAGAATTAAAAAAACTAGAATGAACTTTTAGCTATTCTATTAAAAAAAGTTGGAGAATTTTTGTAAGTTGTTGAGTTTGATATTAATTTCAGAGAAATAGTTTCATGATATCAAAATAGGGACTACATACATTATGTATCTTATAAAATAATTTTTTTGAGAAATTTGAAATTTATTTATCGTGCTATTTTTTCTACTTGCTATACCTAGCAAGTATCGATTTTCGAGATTTTTATGAAAGCTTATATTTTTGAATACATTAATAGTTTACTTTAATAGTTAGAAAATGATTTTTGTTTTTAGATTTATTTTTTTTTTATTTACGACCAAAACACAACAATTATTTAAAAATAATGTATTTCTGATTTATTTGTAACAAAATGCGCTCTCCAGAATGAAATTCTTTTTTGTAACTCATTAATTTAATTGTTATTAAGTAATTCTTGCATTCATTTTTTCTGGTTCCAATTTAAATAATACGAGTCTTTGAATTTTTTAAGATATTGTTGGTAAACCGCCTCACTAATAAAAATAATAATAAAATAAGTTTAAGTTTATCAACCATAGAAACTAGGGAAATAAACCCACTCACCAAACCTCAAATCCACCCGTCGCCGTCGTATAAGGAATCCGAAATGATGCTATCTAAACCTTATTTTTATTACGTAGGTATGGGATTTTCAATTGATTAAAAAAAATTAATTTACTTTTGATCAAAATCTGTCAAAAAAACTGATGCTGTGATCAGTTGAATGAAGTTAAAAACACCAACAAATCTTTTGACAGATAAAATAAATTTAATTGTTTTTTTTTTTTTTACCAATCACAACCCCATTAGTTTTATTCAAGGTTGTAAAAATACATATCAATTGAAAAAAAAAATGGATTTAAAATTAAAAAAATTATTGCAAATAAATAAAATTTGCATTAAACAAAATTTTATTGCGCAAGTAAAAAATGTTTTCATTAAAAAAATGTTAATTGAACGAAAATAAAATTTTATTGCAAATAAAAATATTTTGCGTTTATTGTAAATAAAAAAATTTCTATGTTGAAAAAAAAAAAAAAAATTCAATGCAAGTGTGTGCAATAAAAAAAATTATTTTTTAATATTCGTCGAATTTCTTAGAATTTTTGAGATTTCAAAAGCTATAGCTTCAACTTTAATATTGAACCTAATGTCAAATACCTGAAATTGTAAGAAATTCGACGAATATAAAAAAAAATTAATGCACATATGTATCTTGCACTGAATTTTTTTTTTCAATGCAGAAAATTTTTTATTTACAAAATATTTTTTTCTTGCAAAATATTTTAATTTGCAATACAAATTTTATTTTCACAATGCAAACATTATTCAGTTGCAATAACATTATTTTTTATTGCCAAATTTTTGTATTTGCATTCTTTTTTAATGCAAATATTTTTCAATTGCAATACATTTTTCTTTTTAATTTGTAATGGAAGATAAATGCATTAACAAAATTTATTTTATACAACCCTGGTTTTAATCAATAAAGTTGATCGACCCTTATGGCAGCAACCTTTTTAACATGGAGTTTAATCGGCAAACCTTGAACCCGCAGACCAACTTCCCTGATTTGGGATAAAAAAAAAACATTTTTTTTTCTATTTTATTTTGGTTTTGTATAACTTTTCAACTTTTTTTTATTTTGAGAGTCAGCCATTTAACAATTTCGAAAAAAAAAATTGAGAAACTCATTTTCTTTTATTACAGGAATAGTTGCACAATAAAAGACAACATTAATGAAACCAATAAGGAAATAAAATCCAGTGTTACCCTTTTTATAAGATTATTATAAAAGTAGATATTTTTAACAAAAGGATTAGAAGTCTATGCAAGGGGGTAAAATGTTCACACTTTATATTTGGCTAAATTTTCTGTAATAACTTTTTAACAGTTTTTTTAAAATTTGGTTTTAAATTATGGCGTCAAAATGGACCATAGTGCATGTTTTAACACTCATAACTTTTTAACTTACAAATTTTTTTTCTGGGAATAATAGTGGTTACCGGGGGTATTTGACGAAGGGCAACAATCACTCGTCTTTTCTTTTCCTGTTCTTTGGCAAATGTGACACTTGCATACCTTTTATAAAGAAGCTTCTCGGGGACTGTTCGCAAGATCGTCTGAACACGCCCCAAAAATGCTGTTTAGTTGATAAAGCCTTCACTCACCCTAAAGCCACAATTTCTTGAAGATTCAACCCTTATCTGCTTGTAAATACTAATTTAATAGAAGTCATTCGTATCTCCTTACAAAAGCTTTTTTCATAATTCAACAATTCAATACAAAACGACATAGAATTCTTTACATTCTTTGGTAATAAACCCCTTGAACCCCAGAATTTCGAAAAAATGTGATTAATTTCTGAGAATTCAGAATTTAATTTCCAACTTTTTTGGTACTTGCATTCATAAAGTTTTGACACACTGTACACCCATTCCACTTCAAAGTTCACAACCATGACCATGGATAACCGAGAATCCCAGTTTGTTCTTCTTGATTGGCAAAACTAATTTAAAAAATAAAAAGACAAAACTATAAAACCTTCAAGTAAACTCATCATCCACTTCAGTCTGATTTTAAAGTTTGTAGAATATAGAAAAAAAATAAAGTTATGAAAAACTTTTTGCGAATTTTCTCTTCTCTGGTTTTTCTTGGAATTTTATCTTTCGTGGCAGGACACAATTATGAGTGCAAAGAAGGATTTAACCTTTTATGTCAAAGTTCTCGTTTAATTAACAATTTAATTGATAAACTTTATGCAGTCAAAGTTCCAATTGTGATTTATCCGGGTTTTGAAATTGTCCTTGCCAATACTAATGGTTCAACTAATGAATCTATAAATAAAACGAATTATGATGGAGATGAATCAATTGTTGGAAGGATAAGAAATTATTTGAAATTTCATGAAATCAATATTAAGTTGAATCAGATAATGGATACGACTAGATTTTTTGATGTGTTTGGCAATGAAGGTGAACAGAATGAACCAATTATTGGTAAGAAAAAGGATGTTAAGGATGAAAAATATAAATTAGGTCATAGTCATATTTGATAATTTTTATTTTATTTACAGCAGCTCGAAAGAAAGATGGCAAGATGCAGTTAGTGGCTATATCCTTGATGTTTGCTAAACTTTTAGCATTCCTTAAAATTGGAAGTCTTGGTGCATTGGCAATGAAAGCTCTTGGTATAGCTTCGATGGCATTGTTATTCAGTGTCATGTTGGGATTAAAAAGTCTTCATCAAAGTGCCGAAGAAACTAGTCATCATGTTCAATATATTTCGGATGGACATCATCGCAGACGTAAAAGATATATTGATGAATATCTTTTGCCAACTTTACCATTGGCCTATCAAAAACTATCAAAAGTTCAAAAATAAAAAGATTATATTGTGACATGATTTTATTTTAAATGTTTCTCAAAAAATATAAGACATTATTTGAAAATTTAAAACTTTTAAACAATATTCTAGGATGTCTCCAATTTGTCTTTTGTCTGAAACATTTCTATTTGAAAATCATTTTATTGCCAATAATTGCCTTCGAGAAAGAAAAAAATATAAATTTTCCTTTAATTTATTTTATACCACAATCAGGAATCCATTCAACTCAATGGGTGTATGTAGGTGGAACATGTCTTGTATACAAAATGATAATAACAAACAACCTTGAATATTATATGCAAAAAGTAAGTTATGTTCTCAATAAACGCACCGCATACCATCAGCGTGTGATTTATAATTCCAATTCATACACCAACATGCGTAATTTTTATTCATGTTTGGTTTTTAAACAGCAATCAGCTAGTGTTTTTCTTTAATATTATACAGTCGATTCCGATTATTGGCTTCAATATTATTAAATGGAATTCACAATCGAGCTGCTTGCTAAAAACGAGTAATTCGAGTGGGAATTTTTTCTTGCCAGTCAACTTTCCAATAAAATTACCTAAATTGGAGAGATTTTTGTTTACAGCTGTTTAGTCTTTAACGTTTTTGAACCTTTGCGATTTCAAAACGTGCATATGTCACTAAAAATCGATTGATTAAAAGTAAACAGGTTACTTTTGGAGTGGTTAACAATCTGTGAAAAGTCCTGAACAATCTTCCATCTGCTTGGCCTGATATTAAAAGTCAAAGGTAGATCACCTCAATACCAAACTAGACCAAAAATGTTTCCTTTTAAAGTGAACACTTCTTTAGTATCGTAGTGATTTGAAACAAGATGTAACGAAAACGCTACACGAACATTCAACTTGTTATAACTTTTTTGTTTTAATAGATAGATGAATGAAGTTTGTACTGTAAATAAGTAATTAAATAAACTATATGTACAAAATTTGAATTAATTTCATATTAAAAATTCTGAGATAACGGTAAAAAGATGTTCTTTTTCTACTTTGATCTTGTGCACATACAAATTTGATTTAACTTTAATACGCATGCTGATAACATAACCTTTCATTTGATATATCACAATTAACTGTACGAGCTCTACAAGTTACACAATCTAAAATTGAAAAACTTGAAAAATACCTCAAAATACCTGTGAAGATTTGTTGCCGATTACCAGCAAGCAGTAAGGAAGTACCGTAATCTCAGTTTGAAATTTCGACATGGTTGGCTTTAAAAAATTCTTACTTTTTTGTAGACATGGTAGAAATATGATTGAAGCGTCATATAAAAGGTGAAATAATAATGATATAAAATTGATTACAGGTTGTCTTTTAAAAAATGGATTTAATGGCGTTAGAAGAGAAAAGATATTGATTGTTTTGCTTTTTTTATGAAAACTAATTGGGTTGAAAAAATTCTAGCTCTTTTTGTAGATGTTGTATAGACATGTTCGATATAAATATTTTGAGCTGAAACAATAAGCTTTCAGATGGTATAAAATTTATTGTAGGTTGACATATAAAAAAGTGATGGAATAAAATAAGTTAAATTTTTTCCATTTTTTTAAAATGATTTTTAAGGTTTCACTTCACCCACGTGTGAATTGCACACATTATTTTTTTTTTTTTACTTTTTTTGGTATTCTTACTATTTTATTTTAGACACTTACATTTTTTCTATTAGTTCATTTTGTTATCACAACGGTTTTATAAGGCAAAAATTACATCGTATAGCAGACTTATTTTTTTAAGGTATTTTCAAAACTTCTTCGCTATCAATTGGATTTTAAAAAATCAGTTTTTACCATGACTTTATTTTTCGTTGTTCTTTCAGTTTCCAACTTCTATAGAAAAAAATAAAACATTTTCTTGCATGTTAGAAATGTGATTTAATGGTATTTCTTTTTTGAAATCACTGAAGGAACAATAAATAAGTTTATTTACTGCAATTTCTCTTAAATAATAATTATTTTTATGTTTGATTTGATCGTTCTTTTAGGAGCGACTTAGTCCATTCATAATTAAGGGCACATAGGTATAATAAATGTCTGTAATATTAATATTATGGAGGTATTAAAGGAAATGACGTTTTGACAACAACTGATTTTTGCTTTTTATATAACAATGTGAAATTAAATTATTTAAAGCTAGTAGAGGCTAAAAAATTAAATTTGAATTAATTTTTTTCTCAAAAAAAAAGCGTTAACGAAATTACCGTACATTGATGTTCGCTTCGTAAAAATGAAATAAAACTCACTTATAGCGTAAATATTTTTCCATAAAAATAGGTTGAAAGTTGAAGTTATTGTATCATTTGTGTCTTTGATAAATTTTGTAAATATTTGAGATCCTATTGATGGATTTAAAAATTTAGTTTTCTATTTAAGAAGGCAACTAAAATGTTGCCACAAGGAAGATCGTCCCTCTAGATACGAAAAAATTTAGTTAAATTGATGTCATTTTTCCGCAACATGAATTTAGAAATGAATGTTTGAGTGCATCTTGCTGTCATAATACAAAAATTAAGAGTCAAAATTTATTAAAAACACTGTTTTACAAGGGTTTTGTTGCCGAAACAAAAATATACTTTTCTGAAGGTTTTTGGTGTGCTAAACTTGAATCCGAAGTCAGAAACAACTAATCAGCTAACATTTTTAAGATATTTCCGTTAGAAAATGCAAAAAACGTTTTTTTTTTTTAGTTCTTCAGACCTTATTCTTTTGTAAAAGGAAAATTGTTAGCGCGTATTTAGTAACGGTTTCTATAAGAACTGTTTTCCATCCTTCGATACCTGTTTAAATCTTTTCAATATCGTTTGTATTGCCCGAGATATCTTAAAATGAAGTAAGTGGGTTTGGCTCCATATATCATAAAGGAGATAATGACGTTATAAAATTTATAAAATATGCCAAATAACTGAGGATATCTCGGGCAGTAAAAAAAATATCGGAAAGTTTTAAACAGATTTGAAAAGGTGAAAAATAGTTCTAATAGTTTCTAACGGTAATATTTCAAAAACGGGAGCTGATTAATTTTTTTTTTTTACTTCGGATTCGTGTTCAGCACACCGAAAACCGTCAGAAAAGCATATTTTTGTTTCGGCAACAAAAAAAAGTTTAATTTGGTTAACTAGTGAAATTAATTAAAAAGTTGTATTGTTCCTTGAATTGTATGGTATAGGATACAAACTGGGGTATTCCCCTTGACTGTGGTTCTCTCCCATTTCTCCACATTATTTTCATAAATTGACTAGCCAAACACTCGCAGTGTTTTTTTGGAAATAAAAATGTATTTTGAATTTTTTTTAAATTAACCTTCCACTAACAAATACAAAGAACATGCAAAACGAATAAATTCGATTGGACTTCCCGTTCATTTGTTAAAAAAGTAAAAACGAACATTTAGATTTTATATACTGAAAAAAATAATTTCAATTGAACTGCCTTTAAAATAATTTCAGAAAATAAAGTTCGCTGCTCAGCTCTTTTGTTTAGATTCATTATAGTTAGATTTCTTGATAAGTTGATTGTAACCTTGGAAGCTTCTGATACAGTCTTTTTATCAAATGAGTACTGAGACTGAGTAGAACTCTGACTTAAAATTATTGGAAACCTTCAGAAATGCCATCATTGGCCGCATGATCTAAATGTTGTTTTTAATGAATGTTTTGACTATGATATTTTTCTGTTAAAAGGTTCTCATATTTCTCATGCAGTTCTAAGATTTGTTTAGTTTTATTTTATATGCAGGATCACCCAGTAAGACTTTGTTTGCATTTTATTCATACGGCAAATGTTATACCCACAATCAACATATTTCTCAATTGCATTTCCATTTAAACCATTCCGACTGTACTCTTAAAACACCTACATTTGTATTTATTTCATACATTCAACTGGCTCTTCGGCCGGATATAACGGAAGGTCGTAATAAATTCATTAGATAACGCAAAACTCCATGAAAAGTACGTAATATTTTATGTTCGTCTATACAAACAAAAAACAACACAAAAAATAAGTAACAACAACAACAACAAAATATATATAAAAGGTACACCGTTAAACAGAAAAATAAAAGCAATCTTAAAACAACTTGTTATCCCCAAATTACAAACGGCACGTGCTTCGTTGCCGGTATTTTTCGACTATCATCAACGTGTACGAAGGCACACGAGTCTGAGTAAGTTCCTCTCTCGTGTTCGAAATTTTAATGGAAACCGGTGTATGTCTGAATTTAAAGCGCTGCGTTTATTATCTAGTGTTGTCTGTCAGTATAAAACCGCATGTCGCGAGCAACGACACCAACACCAATTTTCTCCCCCCTCCCCACCCCCTTCTCCACTATTTACCACCAACAACAATGTTAATTTAATAGAACCATGACGACAAATTGGTTTGGCACTCCCGTCTGGTTGGTTTTTCTATACCTCGATGGATGGCTGACTATGGTTGGTTTGGTTTCGGTCTCTCTCGCTTTCATTCCCCCAAAGAAAGTGAATGTTTTCACAATTTTCATGCTGGCGTGTATATAAAGATTGTTGTTGCTGGATACCAAGCCGGATGATGATGATGGTGAGTTCCATGGACCGACCGACACAGTGTGGGTCGGTTGAATGGATTTAGTGTCCATATTTGGTCAGACAATATGGTGGACCTTGCCATGGTCGTTGGTCACTGACCTACTGTACCACATTAAAAAGAAAAAAAGGAGTATAGTGGAATTGGTCGAAGTTGTATGCCAACTTACACTCGAATGGTGGTCCACGATGGATAACAAGGTTTTTTTTTTTTGTTGTTTTCATCTTGAAACCATGAATTTCTTGAGGAGTGGTACCTAATAGCGGCTATGTTAAATGAATTGGAGGGGTTAGTTTCTGTATGGAAGAAAAAAAAAACATGAGTAAATAAAAATATAGAAAAAAAAATTAACTTGGGAAAGTGGTGGAGCAAAGACAGCTTTTTTTTTCATAATATTAAAACTTTCTCTCCATCCATTGGATGGATTTAATTCTTGGAATTCAGATGATGAAATTCCAAAGAAAACTAAAAAAAAACTCGATATGAGGAATTTTTGTATTATCTGCGGAAGATAAATAATGAAGAAAAACTGACTGCAAACATCGAGTAGTTGACAGTATTTGCATGAACGTTGATGCAATAATTCTATTACATTGATGCATTCAGAGAAAAAATGGCGTTTTTGTGATAAAAGTAAAAAAAAAGACAATTTTGTGTTGTCAATTATCTTAAACAATATCCTTCTATTGATGTTGTAATTTTGATTTGTAAAAATAAGTAGTTCAATCAGCTGAGCTTGAGAACTGAAGTTGATTAACTTTTTCGGCGTTCCAGAACAATACAAATTTAGGAAGTACCAACCACGTGGTATATGTAAATGTATATCTTCTTCAACGAATCAAGGTTAGGTTTTGTTATGAAGAGTGCCATTTCAAGGCGTTGATCTATCCCACCTTTGTATTTGAAAGAATTATAGCTACATTTGGCTCTAGGTGAACTGATGAATGAGCATTCATTGGAGCGAGATTATTGAATTGTTTGAACGGAATAATTTTTAACTAACTATTTCAACAAAAAAAAAATTCCGCATACGCCACAGTGACCCTCGGAGTTAAACTGCAAAAAATAAAATAAATAAAAACATTAAATTAGATTTAGATGTTAATTTAAAAAATATGATGGAAAAGGAAGGTTATAAGTGGATTCATTTTCTTAAATGGACCAAAGAATCATATCATATTTTTTTAAGTTTTTTTTAAAGGTTTTTTTTCTTGAAATTATATTTCACGGTCAACGAAATTTTTCAACGCGTTTACTCTATGGCGTCAGCAAAAACATTATCTTCACTTTGTCAACGACATATATATATATAATATTTGTGAATGATTTTGATGCCAGAGAGTAAACCCGATGAAAGATTTCGACTGCTAAGCTCAAATACTCATGCAGTTCGATACAAAATGTAGATACAACAACCCATTTCTGCAAAGAAATATTTTTGCAAATTCTAAACCTCAAAACTTCACATTTTCTTACCTTTCTCATAATATTTCACTCCGATTCGAACTGATATCTGGTGCGATTTTATCAAACCAAAACAATGTCTTTTGATTTTAATATGAACAATAATATACCCTTAAAACTTGGGTTATTTAATTATTTTCTTTTCCGCTAAAAAAATCTTTGAAATTAACCTGCACCCTTTGGCTCAGGTTAAATAAATATATAACCATTAAAAAAATAAACACAAATAAAAATAAATTAAATATAATAATTGAGTAAAGCCACAAAGCGTGTATTGGATTTTCAATAATAATAATAATAATAAATAATTAAATGAATATTTATTTTCTGAGAATTTTTGTGATTGATATATTTTTTGTTCCTGTTGATTATACGTGGAATTTTTAATTTGTATTTCTTTTTTTTTTCATTTATTTTCCTATAACAATTTTACATTATAGTATTACTTTGAAAAGTCTTTAACGTTATGTATGCGCACAAATAGGTAATGTCAAAAACAATTTCTTTCAAAGACACTTTTATAAAGACTTAAGACCATCTTAAATTTCAACTTTAATAACATATTAATATCGAAGTATAAAAAATGACATGAATTTAATTAGTCAAATGCTTTGTTTATTGTTTTTTTTTTTTCTTATAATTTAAATCCTCTTTTGGGTATATTGTTTTTTTAACATCTTTTCTTTTTTCACTTTTCCATCTTTTCCATGGGTCTTATTTTTTCCTTTAGTGTGTATATTAGGGTGGGTCAAAAAAATCCTCCTCCTCTTCACAATTTTCCATTTTTACATCAAGCTTTTACGAATAAAAAATCATTTTTTTATTAATTGACTTTTTAGCAAATTTACATGTTCTTGTATTGAACGCCCTACAAAAAAGGATTAACCTATACACTTTTTTTAATTATCTAACCGTTTAGTAGATATTTGATTTCCAAAAATCGAGAATATCTTTAAAAATTCATTTTTTGTTCTTAATTTTGTAACAAATTGAAAAATTATAACAATCTAACGCGAATGACATATTCTTGTAGGAAACAGATTGTTCCACAAAAAAGGTTTTATTAAATTTTTTCATTAATCTAACTTTTCTAAAGATATTCGAGGTCAAAGTTAAAAAAAATTATATAAACAATTTTTACTTTTAAAATTTTTCCAATTCACTGAAACTGAAAAATTAATTGGCATCCAATTGAATCAGTGTTCATTGGTTTGGATACGAATATCTTCTAAACGGTTTATTTTGTTGGTCGTTTTCTAAACTTTCAAATGTTTGGTTTAGTGAAACATTTAAGCATAGCTTTTAGATAGTTTAAAGTAAAAAATTGAGAATTAAACACATAACTGGCATTGTTAATTATGTTGAAGTTTTTTAGTGTATATTTTAAGGAGCACTTTAAAAAAAAAATTCTTTTCAAAATCGTTTTTTTTTTTTTCTAACATATTTTTTAAATTTATAATTAAAAATAAATAAATTATTGTCGTTTTTTTTTGAAAAACTTATTTATGCATATATGTCGCATATCGTTAAATCGTTAGAAACTAATAAAAATTTCATCAATTATTATTATTGATTACCCTTTTTTATCAAATTTGTAGAGTTTTTTAGAAAAAAAAAAAAATAAATCTTTCCAAAATGTGTTAATGTCAGCGTCAGGAAACATAATTTTTGGTTCAAAAAATTAATTACGACAAGCTACCTAGGAAAATATTCAAAAAACGCTACATGCATAAGAGTCAAAATCATGGAGGTAAAAAATTTGAGTTCCAGGCATTCTTTTATTCAAAATAACATTTTAATAAAGGTAACTTTAAAGTTTTTCTCCGGGAACTCTTGTCATCGGATATATTTATGTATATTGCAATTTTTTTTTGATATTATGATCAAAAATGAAGGCCAACTAGATTATACAGGGTGTCCCACAGTCACCGCCCCAAATGAAAAGCATGGACTCCTGAGGTCATTTTAAGTGGAAAACTTAAGAGGTAATTTTCTCGTTTTCGTCCCGTTTTCGAGTTACCACACGATTTTTATGATTTTTGTTCTCTTTTCCCTTATCTGGCTTTATCTTTGCCAAACTACGTTTTATTCAAAAGATTTTTTTTTACAACCAATCAAGAATTTATTACAGTTTTAGTTTGTCTTAAAACTTTGTTTTTCTGCGGACAACCGTTTCTCCACAATTTTGCATCAAACACAATTTTCTTCGTTTTTTAAGTTGTTTTTTACATTTTCATATCATTTTAGTCAAAAAAACACGTCAATGAGTATTAATTTTGTGTGCTTTTTATTAAAGCCCAGTTTATTTTCATAAAAAAAATAAGTTTTATTTCATAAAAAAGGCTACTAAAAGTAATTAAAAAAAAATAAACAAACTGAGTGAATTAAAAAAAAATAATTTTTAAATAAAAAATTAATTTAAATGAATTTAAACTTTTTCTGAGCTTTACCTATTTGTTCTTTTCTTAACCACAATAGCTCAGAAAAAGTTTTTAATTAATTCAAATTAATTTTTTATTCAAAAATTATTATTTTTTTTTTTTTAATTCACTCAGTTTGTTTATTTTTTTTAATAACTTTCAGTAGCCTTTTTTTATGAAATAAAACTTATTTTTTTTATGAAAATAAACTGGGCTTTAATAAAAAGCACAAAAAATCAATACTCATTAACGTGTTTTTTTTTTACTTAAATGATATGAAAGTGTAAAAAACAACTTGAAAAACGAAGAAAATTGTGTTTGATGCAAAATTGTGGAGAAACGGTTGTCCGCAGGAAAAAAAGTTTTAAGGCAAACTAAAACTGTAATAAATTCTTGATTGGTTGTAAAAAAAATCTTTCGAATAAAACGTTGGCAAAGATAAAGATAGATAAGGGAAAAGAGAACAAAAATCATAAAAATCGTGGTAACTCGAAAACGGGACGAAAACGAGAATATTACCTCTTAAGTTTTTCGACGTGAAATGACCTCAGAAAGCCATGGTTTTCGTTTGGGGCGGTGACTGTGGGACACTCTGTATAATCTCAAAAATATTTTGTTTTACATGTTTATTTTATAAATTGGATTTTGATATTTCCAAATATTTCCCAATGTTTTTGACCTAAATAAAGAAAGTATGATTTTTAGGACTAAGGATTTGACTCTAAAGCGACAGTTCCCCTTAAATTAAATTCATGGATGCGTTATTCTGGATTTTAACAACTATTTATGACAACAAGGTACTGCAAATGCCAAGGATTAATAATCCTTTTTTAAGGAGGAGTAAAGAAGTACTTAACAAATTAAAAGAGCGACCTAAAATACAAAGAAGAGAAGTATTTAAGAATATTTACTTACTTCTTTAAGAATGCTTTAAGTAGAATTGATGACATTGAAATAGTCATTTGGACTGTTGCTATACTTAGTAACATATAATCTAGAAAACTAAAAAGAAAACTGGGCTAGTTATCGAACTTAACTTTGAAGTTGCCAATTATAAATTTGAGGAGCATTTTATAAGGTTATGGAATGATCCCTTTGTTTGATTTATCGTCCTTCTTTGTTGGAAAGTGAAAAGAAATTTAATTTAACTCAAATATCGACTAACAAATAACTTGTATATTATACATTTTAAAAGCACATGAATTTTTACCCGGATTTTTCCCTTATCGCAGAAAAAACTTACCGAGTCCTTTAATGAATTCATGAACAATAGGCCATTTTAAATGCTCCAAATAAACAAGGTGACAGTACCGTTAGTTTGATTTGTATAATTTTTGCTTTCCCTTCTCATATTTCAAAAGCACGTTGCCATAGACTCTTCCTAGTGTTAAAGCATCATTATTCAATCTGATTCATTTTAAACCCACTCTAAGCCAGATAAGTTCATTTTCATGTAATTTTTAAGAGTGTTTTTCAATAAAATCCTTCTAAACCATAATCCAAATACAGGTCGTGTATCTATTGTTATAATAAATTAACTACCTATTGTACCTACATACTTCCGGAATATGAAAAAGGGTTTTGATAAATCCATTTTATTATATCATTCAGCCTACAATGAAATTAACTTATCTTGGGTTTAACTGTTATATTAAAATCCTCTATAAATTATGTGGTATGCCTTAAAAAACACACACACATGCACATAAAATAATATTTTAACACCCTCTTATATGTATCCTTATTTTGATTACATTCATTATTTTTCGTTAACAACTATTTCATAAAATTGTATAATGTAAGTACCAGATAAAGCTATACACATACAATTTTAATATTCTCGGTATGCCCATAAAATATAATCCAAGGCCATATAGAGGTACCTTTTTGCAATGTTTGAGAGTGGTATTGTGTATTAGTTCAATGTTCAATGTGATTTTGGGTTGAAGTTGGTTTTTAGGGGGAGCTTTTATTGAGCTTTAAACAATAACAGTTATTTGACAATATTTTATGATCCCTTATTCATATATTTGCTCATAGTCCCCAAAACTGGGCAAGCCGATACAATTGTTGTAAAATAATAGAAGGATTTATAATTCTAAAAATTGTCAAAAAGGATATAAAGTTTGCAGATTCAAATAAAGCAAAAATGACGGATTTCAAAAACTACAGCAATATCTACTTTTCTGGTTAAATTACTACCAAGTGACTGGACTACCTTTATTATGTAGCTCCCTCAATTTTAACCCCAAAGCCTCTAGGGGCTAACCAAACCGTTGTTATCCATTTATCGTTGGACGAAATCGTTAATTCTTGAATTCACCTTGGAAAGAAAGTGAAAACATTGAGGTAGTAAAAATTTCTCTGAAAGAATGAGAAACAAAAAAACAAAAAAACACCAACACAAAATCAATAAACCCTACCCAGCTTCACCAAAAAATATTTCAAGATTCAGATATACATAAAATGAACTCGTGTAGATGGCCGTAATCATCACAATCTTTTTTTTTGTTTTTTTTTTTTTTTGTCATTCTCATTTTTGTTCGCCACAAGTTGGTTTACTTTTGATTTCTTCATCGAAATGTTTATGATTAGCATAATTATAATGAGTTTTGCCTGCATTAATTGAAGAAAGTATTTAGGGCGACATTTCATTTTGTCTCCAGGGCTTTTATGCTTGATGATATGGATCTTTACTGGCAGAGAGAGAGAGAGATGTTATTATGTAGGAAGTTAGTTGGTGTTGGTTTTAATAAACATTATAATAATTATGGTGACCATCCGGTCGTAATTTTATATAACAGTTTAGTTATAGATGCCTTGTTTAAATGAAAAACCCAGAACAATATTGACACCTGAGGGAACTTGATTATACTTCAAATATTTTTACCAGGAGCAGGCACCAATATTTATAATCTCATTATTTCAAATGTCAAATGTTTATGATAAATTTGTTGAAAACAGAAAGATTGAATTACTATGCTTGGTGAAATTCCTTACTTTTTCTGCTCAGAATTCTAGATAATTTTTTAATCTACTTCTAAAAAGGAGGAAGTTCTCAATTCGTCTGTATTTTTTTCACTGAATTAAAAACAATGTCTTAATTTTCATATTGACATAGTTTTATTGAAATACAGTGTTTTTAAAACTGATTATTATCAATTAGGCTAAAAATCAATTTAAAAAAAAAAATACAATATGTTGGCGACGATTTTTTTTTTTTTAAGTTAGATATTCTGCATTGAATATTTTGCGATGATGGCAATGACGACGATGCATAGCCGAGGTTGGGCCGATATTATGAATTTAGCAGCTGCTAAGGAAGATGTTTAACTGAAATATTTATGACTTGAAAACAGTAAAAAAATGTTCTTTTTAGCTATAGCATAATTCGCGTCAATTAAACAAAAGAGCTGAGCTGCGAACTTTATTTTCTTTAAATTTCTGTTTATCACTAAAGTTAGTATAGCAGCCTGAAAACTAATAGTATACTTTAAAAACACCATTAACAACAAACTGTAGGTACTAAAAATTGTATTCTTAAAAATAAATCTAAGTCAAAGCTGAATGCCAAGCTTTCTTCCAAGGTTCGTTTTTATATTTCTCTCGGTTTTTTTTTTTTTTTTTTTTGGGATCAACAAAACGTACCCATAGAATAGTCTTAATTTTTTATTTCAGCTTTCAATGGTTGCTTCTATTGTTAATTTTACATCAACATAGCAGAAAATAAAGTAATAATTATAGTATAGAGTCTCGTTCTTAGTTCATGGTATTATCTCACCTGAAGAGATTTCCAATAGAAAACATTGTTGAGGGAAATTTTATTTTAAACGGTGCCAAACAACTTGAAACAAACCTTAACAAATTTGGCACCCTTATATAGATTTAAACGACATTTAGCTTGTATGAATTTTTAAACCAAAAAAAAAAAATTACTTGAAGACTAACTTGCAAAGACCCAAAAATTAAAATATAAAAGTATTCCACTCTTTATTACAATTATATGAAATATTTTACCTTCAACAAGTTTCTTAGGACACAATGAATAAAAGAGTACTGCTGCACCTAAACGACTCCATTTTACCACACCACATAATAAACAGGAAACATGCGATTCTTGATAATGTTGCGTCAGATGAGTCAACTTTGCAAAGAAAATTTAAAATGATGCTATGGTATTGCGCCATAACCAAATAACTGACCGAATTCCTGAATGAAATGATGATAAAATGGAAAGTAGTCCTACCGGATCCATACAAAAGGTGTGTCTGTATCTTAACTGTTACTTGGCATGTGTTTTTTTTTTTTTTTTTGGCATTTCGTTGAAAAATTTCGATTTAAATGAAGAAAAAAAAAATTGGCGAAAAGGTGCTAAATTGGTTAATCATTTCCGTAGATAAAAAGTATGCCACTGATTTTTATTATGTAAGTTAAAAACACATGAAAGTCACCTACTTGTGCTTGTTTAGTTACTCCAAGTAGTATTACTGAAACTGACAACAAAAATTAATTAATATATCTATTATGTTTAAATTGTGGATGGTTAAAAATTCATTGAAACTACGTATTCTTATCGTTTTCTGATCAAAAATCGATTAACCACATTGTTGTAGCTAGGATACTGGTCAGGTCACTCAAGGCAAAATAATAATTATGTAGTGGACTTCAATTTTTGAAGACCATGTTTTTAGTGAATTTTGCAGTCAGAAGGCAATATTTTAACTGTGTTTATAATGTATGTAGGGCAAGTTAAGGATTCGTAAAAAAATCGAAATCGATGATGATGAAAGCTATAAAAGTATGTCTCACACTTCTGTCTACATCTCTTGCTGCAGCCCAAACTGCTGAAGCGTTGAAGGTTAAAAATTGGAAGTTAAGAGTTTTTAGTGATTTCCTCAAGCGAAAACTGATTTTTTTAAGACCCAAATTAAAGGTACTTGCCATATGACTAAAACTTAAAAAGTTATTTTTATCAAACACGGCTCTAACGATTCTAATTTAAAAAAAATACGTGTACACATAAAGTGCTACTGTTAAAATAAAAAAACATATTTTTTGAGTCGTTATTAAGGGTACCTGCTATAGAATCGTTTTCTAGATACCAAACTTTATCATAAACGACTTGACCGGTTTAAACGAAATTTTTTATACAGAAGCGTAATAATTTATTTTTTTTTTGTGAAAAATCAATTTTTTGAAAACGGTTTGATAATAAAATGTCGAATAAAAATTTCATACCGATCAATTTTTTTTTAATTAAGAAATATTTTATTAAAAAAAAAAAAAACAATTCTTAGTCAAGAAAAAAACATCAAAAAATTCTCAGTTGTACAAGAAGTAAAATGGCATACTCAGTTTGGAGATTTAAAATCGTTTTAAAGGGACTTTTTGTTATTTTAAAAAACAATTTTTAATCATTTTTTAATTTTAGTTGTATGAATGCTATAAAAGACTAATGTTCTAAATATTTTTTACCATAAAAGCAAGTGCGTGTGATCCAGACGTGTATCTTATAACATTTTAAAACAAAAACAAAAAAAAATCATGTGTGCAATTCACACGTGGTAGAAGTGAAACCTTAAAAAATCATTTTTCTTGCAAAAAAAAAAAAATTGAAAAAATCTACCTATTTTTATTCTTTCACCTTCAAATCCATGTTTTTTATAAGACAACCTATATAAATTTTATATCATCTGAAAGCTTATTGTTAAAGCTCAAAATATATATATCGATCAGGTCTATGAGACATCTACAAAAAGAGCTAGAATTTTTTGAACTCGATGAAATTTCATTCAAAAAGCAAAAAAAATATTTATTTTTATGTTCTCATGCAATTAAATCAATTTTTTTGTTTGACAACCTATACAAAATGTTATACCATGTAAAAGCTTATTGCTTCACCTTGTATAATGATGCATAAATCTTATTTCAAAGATGTCTACAAGAGAAGTTATAATTTTTTAAAGTAAACCATGTCGAATTTCCAGACTGAGATTACGGTACTTCCTACACTGGTAGCTGGACATCGCCAACAGATCTCCACAGGTGTTTTGAGGTATTTAAAATTTTTTTTTCAATTTCAGATTGTGTAGCTTGTAGAGCATGTAACGTTATGTGTGATATATCAAATAAAAGGTTATGTTATCAGCATGCGTATTAAAGTTAAAACAAATTTGTATGTGCACTAGATCAATAGATATAACGTGTGTTGGAAAAAAAACATCTTTTTACCGTTATCTCCGAATTTTGAATATGAAATTAATTGAAATTTTGTACAATCATAATTTATTTAATTACCTATCTACAGTACAAATTTCATTTATCTATCTATTAAAACAAAAAAGTTATAACAAGTTGAAGTCGTGTCGCGTTTTCGTTTCATCTTGTTTCAAATCACTACGATACTAAAGAAGTTTTCACCTCAAAAAAAATGAATTGCTTATGCACTTTATTTTGGAATAAGCCCTCTAAGCTCTGCAGTAATTTCACATCTTATACCTACACCAAAATCAAAGACCCATCTTAGATAGCAATCATTTTATGTTATTACCCAAATGTACGTACGTACATAAGTGCTGTAGGGCCCATCATATGAATATGAAATTTGGCTAAAAACTGGAGAGCAAAAGGTTATTTAAGAAACTATCTAAACTCATGGACAATCTGAAAATAGTCTTGCAAGAAAAACATTTTAATATTTCTAATTAAGAATCATCATAGCAAGATCCAGGGATGGGTTTTTGAGAAAAAAATTCACATTAATTATACACGGGCTCTACAATTTTCAACTTTTATAATTTTCCAGAAAGATTTATATAAATTTTTATAGATTTGGGTTCGGTAAGCTCAAAAATTGGTTTCTTTCTAGCAGCTCTAGTTTTCGAAATATTTAATTTTTCATATTTGGGGAAATATTAATACTATTTTGAGCGTTTATTAAAATGTATATTAAACTCAATGTATTTGGAGTCAGTAAATATAAAAATCACATTCATTTTTTTCTAGGAGCTCTATTTTTTTTTTTTTAAATATTTTAGTTTTCCAACTTTTTGGAGATAATTTCGTACTTATTTTAAAGTTATGCTTATTTTAACTGTTTGTTAACATTTTCCAGAAATTTTCTTATCGAACCTAATGCGTTTGGGTTCACTAAGCCTAAAAATCACACTAGTTGCTTTCTAGGAGCTCTATTTTTTTTAGATATTTCAATTTTTCACATTTTTGGGGTAATTTCATACTATTTTTTTTGTAGATTTTATTAATACAAGCGTTTCTAAAGTAAACGGTCTGGAAATTTTTTTTGGACATTCTTCTTTGTTTTGATCGACAAAGTGTATAAAAGATTTTTTTAATAATTGAAATTCTGAAATCTATTTTTATATAAAATAAAATTCGTCGATTTCAAAAAGTTCTTCTAAAACTCCCTCTATTCCATGTGTCGATAACTTCTTTAAGAAAGCTAACTTTACTATCTAACTTTTGTTAAATAAAATTAATTCCGTCATGTTCCAATCAATCACAAACTTTTGTTGACTCAACAAAAATTCAATTGCCTTCAATCTACTTTAGAAGATAAAAGAACTCCTCCAAAACTCACTCCAATTTCCTCCCAGCAAATACGGAAATTATTTAACATCGATCCTTCAATTCACTATCACCTCATTCGTCTCAATTGAATTTAGCACGTAGGTTAACTTCCTCAAATAAACACAACAAATAGACATCCACCTGCCCGATGGATGATTTGATTGTGCCTGTCTCGTTAGAGTGCGCCGCTCGCAATTAATTGATTTGCCTGATGGGCATCTTCAATCGATGGTGTCTGCGAGTTGATTGTGACAGCATAGCTAGCTTCCAATTTCACCAATCTGCTAATGCACACAATACCTTTCCACCTGATAGATATAACCAATATTCATCAAACATATCTCTCAACAAAACTGAGCCATGTTGATAATGATGATGATGATGAAAACAAAACTTACATAAAAGCCAAAGTTCTCCTTCACACATTTACACCTTTCTTCATCTCTCTTCTTGCTTTCTTCATATTTTTCTTCGCGTAATTCTTCCCCTCTGCTGCCCTCCAGGCAAATAGAATATCGCAGCATCAATAATGAGATGAACTTTCCTATACCTTCCATAACCATCTTTGCAGCATCTTCATCTCTTGAGTTTATCAAAAAATAAAGAAAAAGGGTGGTAAGGGAAGAAGAGAGTAAGTCTTTCAAGATGCGATGTTAAGATACATTTTTAACAAAAAAAAAAAAAAAAAAAACGCTGAACCGTAGAAGATAGTAAAACTTGTCGATAACAACAACAAAACACAAAAAAAAAACCTTTTAAGCCAAGTTAAGCATTTTACATGAGCTCGCACTCTTCTTCTTCTTCTTCCCATATCGATTTGTATAGTAAATTTTTTTTTACGGAAGAAGCTGAATAAGGAAAGAAGAAAGCAATGCCTGTGCCCAAATATCATTTAAAAAAAAAAAAAATGCTTAAAGCACAAATATGTATCTCAGAGCTTGCTCACAGCAGAGGTCTTTTAGTCATAAATCCGGGAGTGGGAGAAAAAAAAGATACACAACACAAAAGGCTTAGCCACCGCATTATATGAGAAATTATGACTAAAACCCATGTAAAGGTGTGTGTGGTAGGTACTAAAAACGCAGGTAGATCTTCGAAGGTATGGCTCTCTTTTTTTTTTTTTTTTTGTTAATCTGGGACTGCAAGGTAAAAGATTTTCGTTTTCATAATTTGTTTTTAATTTTACTTTTTTTTTTTTTTTTGTATATTTTAATTTTTTGTTTTTTTTTGGTTATATTGGTTTGGTAGTATATTTTTATATTATTATTTGTCTCTTGGCTCGAGTCAATTCGTTCGACGGCACTGTGTGATGACTCTCTATAGGTTCGGTTATACCTTTTCCATAATATAACCTACCTACTTGCTATTCATTTGTATAGTATTGTATTGTGTTTTTTTTTTTTGTGTTGTGTGTATCTATGTGTGTTTGCATAATAATTTTTAGCTCGAGATTTTATTTTTTCGAAATTGTTTAAAAACAGCCTGACACTGACGAAAAATTATCAAACCGCAGCTTGTTCCATTCGAATAAACACAACAGTGATTTCGGGTGGTGTTATCAATATATATCCTCTAATTTTATAAATATTTTATTTATTTAATTTTTTAATTTGTTTAAATCGAAAAAACAAAAATTCCTAAATTCAATATGAAATTCTTTATTGTGTCCGTTTGTGTCCTGCTTTTGAGCAATGGAATATACGCTGAAATCGATAATAATTCTGTGGATACACCAAATGCTAGTGGATTTGAAAAGTGCCTGGATGCTGATTCAATTTCCTGTCTACAAATGACGGTACGGATTAAGGATTACTTTACTTTTTAAATTTTTTCAAAAAAAAAAAAAAAAAACTTAATAATAATTGAAAGTGAACAAACAAAAAAGTTTAATTGAGTGAAAGTGAAAATTGATAAATTGAGTGGAATATAATTTCAAAAGCAATTTTGTTTACTGTTCATAGAAAAAGGACAATGTTTTCAAGGGCTTTAACAGTCGTTAAACTTTTAATAGTTTTTTTTTTTTGAAAAATGTTAAATTTGTTACAAGACACTTGACAATTTGAAGTTTTTTTCCAACTTAAGTTACAATACTTTAATAACTTTAACTTTTCTATTTTTTTTTTTTCAACATTTATTTAACTTTTCCAATTTTTCAAAAAAAAAAAATTGTTCTTATTTTTTTGTCAAATTAATAACTCTCTTGACAAAATATTCAATAATTCACTTTGTTTCCTTTTAAAGATACAATTTTATATCTTAGTCAATTTTCTTATAAGCATTTACAATTTTATTTTAATCCCACTTCTGACTCAAATTTCGATTTTTTCTTGTTTTTTGATAAAGTTTATTACGAAAAATTTCCAAAAAATACTTCCCTTCAAAAAAATAATCTTCTTGTGCATTTTTTATTTTTTTGTTTTTGAATATTTTTTCTGACTCAAATTTTATTACAAAAAAAATTAATTTCAAAGTTCCAAATTTCATAACAGAAACGTTTTATCCCATTTACAATCTTTTGATCTAATTTTTCTGCATTTTATTTTAATTTATTCACGAAATACTTCTAATTCACTTGATTTACAAAGAAAATTTTCACGCGATAGTTTTTAGTACACAAATTTGGACAGTTTTAGTACCTACTCAAAAAAATTTGTTCAACTTTAACTCGATTGAAAAAGAAAAATTTCTATTGATAATAGTGTACAAAATTTTGTTCCATTCTAGTACTCAAAGAATTTAGTACAAATCGAGTTCGTTTCACAAAATTAATTTCCATTAAGATTTTTACTACAAAATTTAATACAATTTGAATACTCAAAGAATTTTTTACAAATTGAACTCAATAAATAAAAATTTTCATTAAAAAATAAATATGATACCATTTTAGTACAACTTGAATTCGATATTTTTAGCTCACAATTTTATATCATTTTAGTACTCAAAGAATTTAGAACAGCTCGCTTTCATTTGAAAATAAATACAAAAAAAATCCTCATTAATATTTTTAGTAATTAATTTAGCACTTAAAGAATTTAGTACTTACTCAATCTTCTTTTAAAGTTAATCATTTGCAAAACTTAAATTCACAACTCGAAATACAAAAGATTATCCCACTTCTGACTTTGTAATCTAATCCATCTTTTTTCTTCTCTCATTTTAGCTCTTCCGTCGTGCCAAATCAATCTTTGACAATCCCCAAATTGAAGTTTTCGGCGGAGTATCTCTCATCAAGGACAACCAAGGTCGCCAAGGCAAATCACTCGATGACAACTCCCTAGCTGTCGAAGTCGCCCCCTCAGTTGAAGCACGTACCACCGAAATGTCCACCTATTTCATCAACAGCATGAAAAATTTCTTCGCTGAACGTTCATTGAGCTTCAACTTTGCCAACACCGCCCGCAGCATTGCTCGTGCAATTCCATCTGACATCAAGGATGACATTAAGGAATTGATCTCTGAAGCTCGTACTGGCAAGAAGAAGCGTCTTTTGAAGAAATTCTTGCCAATCATTTTGGGAATTGGTGCTAAAGTCGCTTTGTTGGGAGTTGCTTCAATGTTCGGTGTCTTGTTGATGGCTAAGAAGGCTTTGGTTATTTCTGTTTTGGCCCTTGGTGTGGCTCTATTGGCTGGTATTGGTAGCAAAGTAGGTAGCGCTGCCGGTGCTGCTTCTGGTCTATTGGGCGGACTTGGTGGACTCTTCTCACGCGGAGGCGGTGGTCTATTGGGAAGCTCATCGAACTTGGTGCCAAGCACTTCATCCGGATGGGATTCAAACGGTGCTTATAGCTCACCTGTTGCACAATCTGTCGCATACCAAGGTTATAAACAAGCTAGAAGGCGATAAGAAGTTATCTTGATCTAATCAAGTTGCCATTTATAATAACATCTTTAAAGTCGTTGAATTTTTCCTTAATTTTTGAGGAGAAAATTTAATTTTTTTTTATAATTTAATTTTTTGTTTTCAAATTAATTTATTTAATTTATTTAAAAAAAAAGAAAATATTACTTAATGTAATGTAATTTATTGTTCTAAAATAGCAGTTTTTGAATGTGTAATATTTTATATGCTCATAAACTGCTATTAAACTAGCGAAGAAACAAAGACAAAAAAAAAAAAACTATATCTAAATATTTCAGGTTTATACACTACTGTAAAAAAAAAGTTGCATGCAACTAGTCGATATATCTTTAAACTTTCATATCTTTTCTATCAATCTATCTTTTCTATCTTAACTTTTTTCCATGTATCTTTGACTATTTTCTACATCCATTTCTAGCTTTTGCATGTTTTTTCATCAAATGTATCTTTTTTATAAATCTATCTAAAAAAAATCTTAACTATTTTCAATTTAAACTATGTCAACTTTTTCTATCAAATTTCTATCCAACTGTTTTCATCTAAACTATCTTTTATTTCTAATTTCTATCTTTTCCTAAATCAATCTATAAAATTTTCTATCTATAATCAATTTCTATCTATGCCATGTGAACCTCATTAAAAAAAAAAAAAACCAAAACTTTTTACAAAAAAAAACTCATCTTTTCATTTTTCTTCTTCTAAACTGCAATATCTTTTCTTTTCTCTTTTTTTTCATTCCTGTGTATCTTCAAATCTTCTTCTTCTATTTTCATTTTCATTCAAAACTCCAGCATCGAAAGTGTTGCCTTTTGTAATAAAATCTACATCGAATCTTTAGATAACCGAAAAATAAAAAAATTCTATACAAAAAAATGTCTTTCTTTATTATTTCAATCTTGACAACAAAAAAGTATCTAAGCATAACTTTTTTTTTAATATAATTAGAGCCATCGCACAAAAAAAAAAATGTTATATCAGAAATTTCATCTTATTTTTTTGGTATTTTTTTAATTGCTTTGTGGCATTAATTTTGATCTCAATCAAAAAAAGAGTCATGACTCTTTTACTTTGAAAGTCCAATACACACAAAAACTTGCTTAAAAAAATTGTTTAAACGAAGAATCCCTTATCGTCGGCCTCATAAGGAAATTTTTGACCAATTTTTCACGCTCATATAATCATAAACAGAGGTTTGAATGGAAGTTCAAGCATTGTGAGCATGAAAAAGATTAAAAAAAGATACACAATCTGTTTAATTGTATCTCATAATCTTTTTAGGTAGGTATTCCTTTGGGTTGTTAAATAAGAGTGACAGTGAAATTGTGTTGTTTTTTTTTTTCATTTTTGTGTCATGAGAGACCTTTTACAAAAAGGGTTAAGTTATTATCTAAAACAGAGAGTGTCTTTTATGTAACTCTGGTGGGCAATATAATTGCAAGAATTTTAAGCTAGAGTTACAGTTTGAAAATAAATTTATTTACCTCACATAATTTTGTCTTTTTTTTTTTATTGACACTTTGGAGAGTTATGCCATCAGTTTATTTACTTTTTAGTTTCTACGATTTTTGTTCGTAATCTTGGGGTTTTTTTGTCTTAAATGGATTTGTAGGTAGGTTAAGCTTCTTTTGTTTTTTTTTTTTTTTTTTATTTAATTTGATTCTGCGTGCCAAGAAAGAGAAATTTCTTTAAAAATAATAATAAAAGTCTTTTTTTTTTTTTTGTTTTTATTTGATTGAAATGTGAGTATTGAACAATTGGAATGTAATTTTATTCGTCATTGTTTAGTAAAAAGAGGTCTTGATGGTGTCTGTCTGGAGGAGATAATGGTTGTTTTTTTGGCCTAGAGCTATAAGAGAGTAAAAAATATCATTTTGCTTTCGCTGTCATGGGTGATAAGTGACTTGTGGTTAAATGGCTTAAAAGATAATGGAAAAAGTTTTGTTTATACAAAAAAAAGGGTGATAACGAGTGGGTTTTTTTCTGTTGTTATTGTTGGTTGCAGTGGCTACCTATTATTTGTAATTAGGTGTTAATAAATAAAAGAAAGTGTTTATTATTAAAGAAGGTGAAGATGAGCTGAATGGTATCCCCAATATAGATACAATATGACATTGGTGTAAGGAAAAAAAAAAAAACTTAATCTGTTGCCTTAATAATGTTGTTAATTTAACTATTGTAAACATGCACAGAAATAGTAAGGTATATCTTAGGGTTTGATCCCGGGTACTAGGTGATTAAGTTAATGGTAATTTTACGCAAATTCAGAAATAAAATCTTATAGACTTAATTTAATTCTAGTGGTAAAAAAATTGAGATGACAATCAAACATGTAATTACGACAGTAAAGAATGCAAAAAAAAATGTGGGTCGACAGTCCGTACGTCCCACAGTGTGTCGTCCCCTTATGATTAATCACTTTTTTTTTGTTAAAAATTAATATTTTTGCTATTAAAATATAATTAAGAAGTGTCAACTCATATGAAAACATATTTATCTTAGAAAATAACCCAGGTTATGTATTCAAAATAAGCTCCGAAACATGAGTACCTCGGAAATCGAAAATATTTTGAGGAATTTATGGGAATCTTTGAGAGCGTATATTTCACGTTTGGTAATTGTTTGAAAAATTTTGTTAATGTTATTTTGTTTATTTGAGTGTTGTTGTAAAACGTATAACAAAAAAATTAAATTTATAAAATTATATATGAGTTAATAAAATTTCTTTGATAAATGGCCACAAAAAAAAAAAAAAATTAATTTTTAAATTAATTTAAAAAAAAACATATAAAATCATATCGATAATTTTTTTATATTATTTTGTCTTAGGCCTATACTTAATATTGGCAAAGTTTGGTCTGCTTCTGTTTGCGATTACCAGAGATATTCACATTTATGTGCTACGAGTCAAGTATTCAAAATAATTCATTTTTTGAGAAACATCTTCAAGGGGATCACAAAAATGAAAAAATCGATGTTTTTAATAATTTTTAGCCATACACAAGTAACAAAAAGCTGTTTATGTAATTAAAAATATTTTAAATAGCTATTGTTTTCAACAAGAAAAAAATTATATTTTTCTGCATACTAAATTTTTAATATAATTACTTGACCCGGCCACGCTCTACTGTGTATTATAGCGTATTTACCAAACTCGCCGATATAAGAATTTACGAAAATGCAAATAAAACGTTATTTCAAAATTTGAAAGCAATTGACAAAATACTATTCGAGATTTGCTATGAAACGCAAATAAACATACGATTTTTTTTGTATAGAGAAGATAAACAAAACAAGTTGACTTCAACTTAAGATTTCTCAAAGTAGAAAAAAGATATTGAAAAGATTTAAACGGGCTTTAAAAGAAAACATTTAGTTCTTTTAGAAACTGTCACAAATTTATTTAAAATAAATCAAAACGTTCAAGAACATAACCTCAAAAACTGTTAAAAAACGACATTTCAAATTTTCTAACGGGAATATTTCAAAAACGTGATATGATAGAATTTCTCTGACTTCGGATTCGAGTTCAGCAAACCAAAAACCTTACGAAAAGTATATTTTTGTTTATATATAAAAAAAAAATTAATTTTGCTCACAAGTGGCTTCTTCAATAAATGTTAATTTCGTAAATTATACTAAAAAAAAAGTAATAGGTTGTTTAATTTGTTAATTTGTAATTTTTTTTCTATTCCTGCCATAAAAACACAAAAAAAGATATTAAAACTCCAAAAACTTAGCTGCAAGTATTTATGATAAACTTTTGTATGGGCTCGACACACTGTGCGTCCCCCTGCCTTTCAGGATGTTGGTCTGTCTTTGTTAGGAGCAACAATCTAAACTGATAGGTTGATTCACTTCAAACTTGATATTTAGTGGCTTTTATAGAGTCAGAGGGGTACCTATTTGGATTTTTTTTTTTTTTTTCAAAAATAAATATCAATTATTCATTCCTGAAAATTATACAAAAGCTATAAAGCTACTGCCTTAGTTTCAAACACATTTTTTCAAAAACTACATTTTAGAGAATATGTTTTTTTTTTAATTTTCAAAAATGAACCTATATTACTTCATTTTATTTATAAGTTTTTTAAAAAATCATAACTTTCACAACTTCAAATGGTTTTTGTTTTTATTACGACGCACACTGGGGAAATTTGTATGGGAGTGCGGAAAAAACTCAATAAAAACTGAACCACTGAATCGATTTGGATGAAATTTTCAGGAATGACCAGCTTAAGTCGTAAGAAATCATTATTATTCATTAACACCCACTACCACGCCCTTTTAAAAATATTGTAAGAGTAATAAAGGATCCAGATATTGTTCTTAGAAAATTTAAAAACTGCTATTTACAATTTACTTTTATTTGTTTATGTTATTGGAACCACCTTACCGATTTTAATTACATTAAAAGGAAACGAATAACTCGAATAACTCATTATACTGTTGTCTAGGTCCATGTCCACGCAAAATGAAAAACCCGAATTATAGTTTAAAAATACTCAAAAAACCACTTCTATCATATTTATACAATTTAAAATATATTGGCATCACAAATTGTTCAAGAGTTTATTCTGTTAAGAGAGCCATTACTCACCTAAATGACTCTGATTCTTCTTAGTAAAGGCGGGGCGAAGGATTCAGATGATCTATATTTTTCAATAATAATGTCAATTTAAATCTATTCTGTGACATTCCATGAGCTTTCTGCTTAGATCTTCGTATGAAATGCTAAAAACTGCCATTATTATAAAACATTTAAGCTACATACCTATGTATAACGAAAATTTATTTTCCTGAAGCAAGGTCAGAAAATCAAATGTACATCGGTAATTTCATTGAAGTAGATTTATAAAAAAAAGTGTTGCGAATTAATTTCACTTTCTCCATTTGACTTTTCGGATAAGGATCTCTAGCAGTCAAAAAAATAAAAATTTGACAAAAAGGAGATTTTCAATTTTCACGAAAACTGGAAGACATAGAAACATATGGTTTTCAGTGTTTGGTAAGGAATCAATTAAGGCAGTTTTCTTCATCATTCAATTTCGTTTTCAAATCCCCAGTCTTAACAAAAATAGTATTTTATGTGTTTTTTTTTATTTTTTTTTTTTCAAAATTTTGACATTGAAATCGATTATTTCAAAGACAATTAACTTAAAGAACTTAATTTAAAAGCTTGAATTAAGCGTAATGTTCTGGCTTTTAAAAAAGGTATCATTTATAACTGTAAGTGCTACCATTGATTTCACTGGTCAACAAAATTTAACTTTTTTTTTGTCACAAGAACCAAAATATACTTTTCTAGTAGTTTTTGGCGTGTTGAATCCGAATCTGAAGTCAGAAAAATTTGATTGGCCTCCGTTTTTTAAATATTATCGTTATAAAATGCTAAAAAACGTCATTCTGGCTGTTTTCGAGATTCTATTTTTATGTGGGGTAATTCATTATAAACAAATTTGTAACGGTTATGATAAGAACAGATATTCTTCTTTCAAAAACTGTTTAAATTTTCCCGATATCTCTTTTATTGCTCGAGATATCTTAAGTTTCATTTAAAAAGCCAAAGAGAAACTAAACTTAATCTAAAGCTTAAGTCACTGGTTACAAAATTTTTGCCACAAGAACCAAAATATACTTTTCTAAAGGTTTTCGAGTTACTGAACTCAAATCCGCAAACGGAAAAATTCTATTAGCCTCCGTTCTTGAAATATAACCGTTATAAAAACAAAACATTTTTTTGCATTTTATAACGGTAATATTTCAAGAACGAAGGCTAATAGAATTTTTCTGATTGTGGATTCGAGTTCAGCAACGCAAAAACCTTTATAAAAGTATATTTTGATTCTTGTGGCAAAAAAAGTTTAATTTGATTGGCCAGTGTTGTTTCTGATTCAAAGACCGCTACTTAAATTTTAAATATCTCGGGCAATAAAAGAGATATCGGAAAGATTAAAACATTTTTTGAAAGAATAAAACTAGCTGTTATAGGCAACGTTACAAATTTATTCAAAATTAATTACTCCACATAAAAACATAACCTCGAAAACAGCCAAAATTACGTTTTTTGACATTTTCTAACGGTAATATTTCAAAAACGAAGGCCAATCAAACTTTTCTGTCTTCAGATTTGGATTCAGCACCCCAAAAACTCCTAGAAAAGTATATTTTGGTTCTTGTGGCAAAAACCTTGTTGACCAGTGTTTTTAATATATTCTTTTTGTTATTTTATGTAATTAATTTTAAGAAAATCATTTTTGCGACAAAATGAAGTTTTCAATTGCCAATAAAAAACGCAGTGGCACCTGGTGGCACCCAAATTTGGCTTCTATCGAAAGGTAATTTTATAAGGAAAATGTTTTTAATAGTCTCTAACTGTAGGCAAGTGTAGCTAAAATTATATATACAAAAATATGAAAAAATCAAGCCATTTTTTTTCTCTTTTCTTTGAATAATTATATAAAATAATTAACATCTTTAAAATTAATAATGTTTTCGATTTACAATAGACAAATGATGGCATCTTTACGGAAAAATAAAAGTCTATGATTTGGCTCAAGCAAAAAAAAAAAAAACGTGTGTGTACTATGTACACGCTACTGAAGTTATAACTCTCACTCAATCTCAGAGATGGCGATCGCGTCACGCCGCAAAAAAAGTATATGGAACATGTAACTTTAAAAAACTATTTGACAGTTCGCCATTTGTTTTACAAAACAATTTTTAGAAGGTGTATACTAATTTTCGCAGGAGCCTTCTAAAAATATGACTTTTTTTTCGAACAAATTAGGTGCGTCCCACCAACAAAAAATTTCTGAGAGCTCAATTACATTTTGAAAGAGAGCAAAATAATTCTGTGTAACAAGTTCCTCACATAAATCCAATTTTTTTTTTCAACTGCAACACCACACAATTGCAACTTTTCTTCAAATATTAAATTGTTATACAAAATTATTTCAAAATAAGTTATTTCGTGAAGTGAGCTCGAAATAATAACATTTTCTTTAAATTTTCATGTTTTTAGCACTTTTATAACTACACGCCACCAAAAACCAAACATCAAAATAATAACAAATAAAATTAAAGAAAGAGAAAGAAAACTGAGAAATTGAATCCAAAAAATTTTCGTCTCAAAAATCTCAGAAAAAAAAAGTCAGCG
The DNA here is from genome assembly GCF_945859705.1 of Episyrphus balteatus. Taxonomy (NCBI): domain Eukaryota; kingdom Metazoa; phylum Arthropoda; class Insecta; order Diptera; family Syrphidae; genus Episyrphus; species Episyrphus balteatus. The sequence continues at coordinate 39,646,090 of NC_079136.1, forward strand.
CTCAGCTGAGATTTTTTGCCTTACTTAAAAAATCACACCTATTGTTATATGTGAGTGAACTATTGTTATATGTGAGTGAACTATCAAATTTTTTGGTCTAAAAAACCAATTTATATACACTTTTTCACAAAAAACTTGCGCCTTACCATCACTGAACAAAAATAAATACACCCCTGTTTGTGAGATTTTCAATTTGACAGCTCTGGTTTGAAAATATCCAAGAAAAAAAGGACACTTTTATTTTAACAAATTTTATTATTTTTAGGACTTAATTCTACCAAAAACCAATTCTAAATTACTCTACGATAATCTATTTATATGAATAAAAAATAAATTCACATTACATATATTTATGTTGCAAATAAAGTGTACTCACCTGCGAAAGCAAAGGGTCTCTTAATAGTTATAAAAATAACTTTTGAACAATTTTATACAGCAATTTTACACGGTGTTACAAAAATGAGGTTTTAAAATATACTCGGGCGGAGACCTATCAGGTTTTGCAGAGCTAGTCGCACTGAATACGAAACGGTATTTGAAAATCCCCTAACACCTCCAAAATCTGGAGTTACGGGCAAAAAACGGTTTTTTGGACCTTCACCCATTGAAAAAATTCTAGCTTCGACAATTTGTTACCCATTTTCGATTTTTTTTTACAGTTTCTGACAGAAGATAAATATACCTTTTTAACAATGTATAAAACATGTAACTCGGTTAAACCACTTAGAATTTATAAGATGTCAAAGTTCAAAAATTTTTTTTGTCAATTTGCCCAACTTCGGCATCAATTTAAAGTATATGTTTTCAAAACAGCATGCTATTTAAAAAATATATTCTAAAACTATATCTATTTCCCAATCGATCGAGGTATTTTTTATGAAAATCACTTCGAAATTGGCTTAGAAAAAAAAATTTTTCGATTTCAACCCAGATACAGAAATTCGAACTTTTAGGTATAGAACAAAAATGTTGTTTCGGCACGTAGTAGGATAAGTTGGACGCCAAGATTTGATGAAATGTTTTTTTAGAGGAGCTCAATACAAACATTTTTGTTTTTAGGAGGGGGGTCTATCTCCCCCCGTTTAGGTGGGAGGGGCATTTTTCTAAAAAAAAATTATCAAAATAAAAAAAAGTATTAAAAAACAACGGCAACACTTACAGTAATAAATGATACCATTTTCAAAAGGCAAAATTGTGCATTTGATTCAAATTTTTAAATCAATATAATATTACCAATAGTTTTTGAAATAATCGATTTCAAAGTTAAAAATAGGGGAAAAAAAATTTTTTTAACTCATTTTATACTATTTCTGTCCAGACTGTGAATTTTAGTAAAAAAATTACTCACACAGAAAACTGCCTCAATTGATTTCTTATCGAACCGTGAAAACTATATGTTTCTATGTCTTCTAGTTTTTTTTTTTTTTCAATTTTCTCAAAAACTAGAAGACATAGAAACATAAACATATTTTGAGTGGTACACCGCGTTGTTGTTGTTTTTTTTGTTTTTCAATAACTAAGACTCATTTTCTCACTTTTTGAATTCTATGAAAGTTTTTGTAATTGTGTTAAGGAATGAAGGGTTTTTGATTTTAATTACAATGGGCACGTTCAAACAGTTAACATAAAGCTATCGGATAGCTTTTTGTTGTTGTAAACAATGTTAAAAATTAGCAAAGAAACGAACCATTTTCTGTCAAAAAATAATCTGAAGGTATCCGAGAATTTTTGGTATACCTCAAGTATACAAGTGATCAGCTGATAAACGTTTGGCCTTTTTTTATTTTGATTACTTTTCGGGCGATTATTCAGCTTGAAAATAAAAAAAAATTGCAAGAAATAAAGTCAAAACGATTGTGCAAGTACTATTCAATAATAAAAAAATGCAATTTGCTCAAAAGAAACAGTTTCCTCTTCTCAATATTTACATGTTTTTTTAGTAGCTGCTTTGGCAAGCTATAAGGATAGCTTTTCGTTCAAAGAGATATTCCAGATACAGGTATCCCAGTGGAGCGTTCTTTTATTCGACAATGTTAACTATTGTTAACAATAGTTAACTTTCATCGTTCCTAAATAAGAAAAAAGTTACAAAGTGTAACATCGTGACGTCACAACATCGTTCCTAAATCCAGTGTTGAAGTGTCAAATAGTTACATTTTATTTCTTTTTCCAACTCAGCTCCTGGACTTGAGTTTCAATGTTAATCTGTCAAACACAAATAAATGGGAGAAGAGAATTTTTGTTTGTTTTCATATTTGAAATTATTTAATGCATATTTTTGTTTCAATTTGCTTAGAATTCAATTAAAAAGAATTATTTCAGTACCAAATTAATTCTTTCTTGTTTATTCATTCATAAAATTAATCTCAAAAAAATTTCTTTTGACAGGTCAACAAAATGTAACATTTAGTCGTTCCTAAAACAAAGTTGGCATTTTGTAACAAAATCTAACAAAAACAAATACAACGATTTTTTTGACATAACAACAATAGTTAACATTGTTCAATAAAAGAACGGACAGATAGCCTATCCGATAGGTGTTTGAACGTGCCCATTTTACACGTTCAAAGAGCTAACATAAAGCTATCGGATAGCTTTTTGTTGTTGTAAACAGTGTTAAAAATTAGCAAAGAAACGAACCATTTTCTGTCAAAAAATAATCTGAAAGCTGCCTGAAACACAATCACGCTTTAGGGCGTCGCTTCGTTGCGTTACGTTGAGAAATCCTCAAAGCGCGCTTCTGTCACTTTGACTTTGAACAGCTGATTGCAACATAAAATCTGCTGTCAAATAAAAAAAACACAGTCACTCACAAAATTATTGGGCCAAGTCTTTATCTTGATTTAATTGTGGAAAAATGAAAAAGGATATTAATGTGTTTAAAAAATGCATAGAAATTTGTTTATTCTTTAATCCTATAGTTATAAAAACAAAACCAATCAAAATATATTGTTTTTAACGATAACACTCAGTCTAAAACATCATTAATTTTTTTTTGTTTTTAATACGTAAATTGTTTTGATTTAAAATATCTCGATGTCGTTTTTTTGTGCAAAATCTATATAGAGAAATTAAAAAACACACATAGTTTTGCAATAATTTATTTTTTTTTATTCACATTTGGCGCAATAATAATGTGGGTGACTGTAACTATGTCTGTTAAATGTCAGAAAGCGAGCAAAAGTTCAGTCTGGTTGAACTTTTGCTCGCTTTCTTACGTTTCCTTACGTTTGTCAAAAAAAGCGTATGTAAGAAAAGCGTCATTGTGTGAGGATACACAGATTTCCTATAGTTGAACTTTTCGCAGTTGTCAAAATCGACGGCAAAGCGTGATTGTGTTTCAGCTTTGAAGGTATCCGAGAATTTTTGGTATACCTCAGGTATTCGAGTGGTCAGCTGATAAATATTTGGCTATTTTTTATTTTGATTTCTATTCGCGCGATTATTCAGCTTGAAAATAAAATAAATTTGCAAGAATTAAAGTTAGATCGATTGTGCAAGTACTATGCAACAATAAAAAACAGGAATTGGCTCAAAAGAAACAACTTCCTTTTTTCAATATTTTCATATTTTTTTTGTAGCTGCTTTGGCAAGCTATCTGGATAGCTTTTCGTTCAAATAGAGATATTCCAGATACGGGTATCCCAGATAGCCTATCCGATAGGTCTTTGAACGTGCCCATTAATTATAATAATTAATATTTTTTTCTTTAACGTTATATGAACAAAAGAACTTTGTTTTGAGAACTAACTTGTTACTTTCACCTTGGATTCCATCAACACAAGAATCTTCATCTAATGCACATTGTAATGCATCAGCATCTTTTTTGGCCCGACATTCGTCTTCATCATGTACAATTTGTAATATTTGTGTAGCTCTGTCTTCTGAATAATTAACACTTTCTAGAGCCATGGATATTATTCGTTCAGCAATTTCTTTGAACTTTTCTTGAAGTCGAATTTTCACTTTAGTTTGAGGGCAAAAGAAATAGTTAATTTAAATTTTAACATTTACCACAAGTGAACAAGAATATCTACTTACTTTGGTTCTTTTCTTCCTCGGTGTATACCTTCGGGCCAGAGATGGCAGAGAAGATTACGTCAGGTAATCTACTCGGTTAACTACGCGTAGTTAATCGAATAAACTACTCGCTTGATTTGTTTCATGTACTACCTACATTTGCTACGTGCAATAACTACATAAAAAACGTTATATTTCAAAAATATTTAAAAAAAAATAGCTGTGTTTTCGTGAGAATTTGGTTTCGTAAAGTAAAACCTTTTCAAAGAAACCACCCCAAGTCCATCTGGTTTCAAATATTCTATTCAGAGATGGCAAAAATGGGATTTTTTTTGATTTCCTACATTTGTTACGTCTACTACATAAATGAGGTAGTTAACGTAGTTTAATGTAGTTAACGTAGTTAAATGTAGCAGACGTAGCGCTAGACGTCAAAATGTAGTTTGAAATGCCAATTTTACCACCAAATTGTCAAAGTCTTATTCAAATCGAAATACATAGCTGTGATAGTGTCAATTTGAATAGAATATTTGAAACCAGATGGATTTGGGGTGGTTTCTTTGAAAAGGTTTTACTTTACTAAACCAAATTCTCACGAAAACACAGCTATTTATTTTTTAATATTTTTGAAATATAACGTTTTTTATGTAGTTATTGCACGTAGCAAATGTAGGTAGTACATGAAACAAATCAAGCGAGTAGTTTATTCGATTAACTACGCGTAGTTAACCGAGTAGATTACCTGACGTAATCTACTCTGCCATTTCTGATTCTATTCAAATTTACACTATCACAGCTATGTATTTCGATTTGAATAAGACTTTGACAATTTGGTGGTAAAATTGGCATTTCAAACTACATTTTGACGTCTAGCGCTACGTCTGCTACATTTAATTACGTTAACTACATTAAACTACGTTAACTACCTCATTTATGTAGTAGACGTAACAAATGTAGGAAATCAAAAAAAATCCAATTTTTGCCATCTCTGCTTCGGGCGCAATGGAATTATTTTATTACACTCTTCATCTCGTTTGACATAGCCCATCGCAATAAGTGTTTCCGAAGCCTTTTGGACATTATTGTCAGAATTGGCAAGAATATCGAGAAGCAAAGTCTCATCAGCTTTTGGGAATACATTCTTCATATATTTAAAAGAATAGGATTTGATAAGTAGATTTATAGTGTACTCTTTTATGGTCATGACATGCGTTGATTTTGAAAAACAAAAATAGTATAAAAACTAACACAGAAAATAAATTCTATCACTCGACTCGAATGACAGCTTTTGCTGTCATTCTTGTCCTTCTTAATTCATGGGTCGGTTCAAACTGTGTTATCGACGCACGACAGGGTGACTCTAATTTTTTTTGTTTCTGTTTAATTTTTTTAATTGTGGTTGGATTATTTAAAATTTTTTTGGAGCTTGTGAGTAACAATAATATTGTTAGTTTTTCATACTTCAAAGATCCAAAAGAAGTAAAGCGGTCATTTTTATAAGTCTTTTACTCATCTCAATTTTTATTTGGCACGTAGACATTGGGTTTGTTTTCTTTATTTCCCAGTATTAAATAAATTCTTATTTTTACCCATTTGACTCCTTTTGACAGTTATTAGTGTTTTTCTTTTTTAATTCAGAAATGAAACCCTGGAGTCAAACTACGGCATATGTTCGTTAACGTTTTGACTATTACTCTCTCTCTATTTAATCAGAAGAAAATAATAGAGAAATAAAATGTCAATACGTTAACTTACGTATGCCGCAGTTCGAACTCTGAGCTGTCAAAAAATTGTGTTCCTTTTTATCTCATTTTTCGTTCTGAACATGTTCAGAGCGCGCTCTTTGTGCTCAAAAATAGCTGAACAGACCGATTTGAATGCTGAAACCAAACATTTGTGAAATATGAGGATGCTCATTTTCTTCAAAAACTAAAAATCTTTTTTTCAATATAACTAAAATGAGATAAATTCGCAAAACTTTCTAACTTCGAATGTCAAATCTTTCGAGATAATTTCACAAATTAGGTCTGTTCAAATATTAAAATAATTTTTGTTCTATACGATTTGACATTCAAAATTAGATAATTTGCGAATTTATCACATTTTAGCTATAGTGAAAACAGCCTATTAATGATCATTTCAAGATCAAGAAAAAATTAAAAATTTTATCGAAATTCAATGTTCTTGAATGAATATTAAACAATAGGTGTGTTTTTTATTACAACCGGTCTTAACTTGACAAAAAAAACGCAGTCTGGGCTAAGCAATTTACATGTTAAATACAACAACACCTTAGCCCCTTGGGCTTAGTTGTTAAGCCCGGAGATTTCTCTGGGCTTAACTTTTTGAAGAGTTTTAAATCTGTGCTACCAAACTAATTTTTTCATAAATTGTTTAGAATTTGTTTAAAAACGTGAAAACTCACGTTTGGAAGGACAAAATGTATTAAAATAGTTTTGCTAGCATACATTTTTGTATCTCTTTGTAAAACATATGTAAAATACAAGAAAATGACGAAAGCGAAAAATATGACAACTCTAAATTTTTGTTGTGTCTGCTGTTTTCGGAACATTCAATATACAGTGCTGCCAAGATTTCAGGTTAAGCCCCGATGCGTTTTTTTTGTCCAGTTAAGACCGGTGGTAATAAAAAACACACCTAATGTAAACCAAGTTAAACGTTTCATATGTCATCCCTGTGATATTAAGGCTTGGCCACACCGGAGGGTACGCGGTAGAGGTACAGGTAACGGTACGGGTATTTGTATGGAAAAAATTCCAAACTGACACATCAACGTTCGGGTGTGGAATTTTTTTAATACAAATATCGTTGCCGCTATCCGTACCGCTACCGCGTACCCTCCGGTGTGGCCAAGCCTTTACTTCGACTGTCACTATTTCGATTGTCAATTGTCATGTACTGTTTGCCGTTTGCGCACCACAAACAAGAGAAAACCTACCATCCCAACTAACAATTTCGATGTTATAACGATCTTGAGAAGCTTTTTGTCATCACTAATTTCACACCTAAAAGACTCATATAACCCTGTTTATCATTAAAAAGGCCCCCTTTTTTTACTCCTATTAAACCTATAAGAAGTACAATGAAATACTCCTGTAAAGTTTTTCATCAGTAGCCGAATGTGGTATTCGATCCTATAGGTGTGGGAAGAAGTACACTATAAGACTACTGTAAAGTTTTCATCAACAAACGAAAGTGGTGGAGGAGAAATAAAAAGTGAGGTTGGATATAAAAGGAGGGTAAATAAAAGGAGGAGAAATAAAAAGAAATTAAATTGTGTTGCATTTACATTGATTTTTATTTTAGTATTAACTTATTTTTATAAACCAAGTTTATCTGAGGAGCTAGGTTGATACTAATAGTATAAAAGAGAAATACTTTAAACTTTGCACCAATTTTAACTGTTTTTATATTTTATTTAAAGCTATTTAACACAAAAAATAATTACAATAACGCACTTGAGAATTTTTAAGTGTGAATAAAAATCAAACACTTTCCAACTAACATTAATATATTAAGCACTTCCCAACATCATTATAGTTTGACACTAAACAGAAGTCCAGCGTAGGTTTATACAATGCTTACAGAGAATTTTTCATCGCACCTATAATCCCACTATAAGATACTCCTAAAAATTTTCTTAGAGGTATAAATATCAGCGTTTACTGATATTTTTTTTACCGTGAGTAGTATACCAGTTTTATAGGTGCGAATAGCCCTTTGAGCTCGAAACCTGTAAGCAAAAATGTTAAGGCTTGGCCACACCGGAGGGTATGCGGTAGAGGTACGGGTAGCGGTAACGATATTTGTATGAAAAAAATTCCACATCTGAACGTTGATATGTCAGTTTGGAATTTTTTTCATACAAGTACCGTTACCTCTACCCGTACCGCTACCGCATACCCTCCGGTGTGGCCAAGCCTTTAGTTGGGTCGATAGATTATTTGTTATTAGGGGTTGAAATATTAAAATATTATGTTATTTATTATATCATAAACAAATATATTTTTTGGTTTCTGAAAACAGGTAGTTTTAAGTGTGTGGTGGACCCAATATCATATATATTTGTCTTAATATCCAGAAGTTTTTTCGCGCCAACTTCCAACGCCTATATCTCGGAATTTTGAAAAAAAATGAAAAAAAAATGTTGATGCCAAAAGGTAGCGGGGACTCTAACCTATATTAGGGTACAATTCCCATCACTGTAGGTTCACGCGTACTCAAACCGGGAGAACTTAAAGGTAAAAAAAAATTTAAGCCCGATTCTGAAAAAATAGGCATGATGTGGCGGTTTAACATGGAAGATGATCTGTAAAAATCTGACAATGTGCAAAGCGTAGGCCCATGACACAAGCTATCATTTGGCATCACTCCCAAAAATTGCTCTCAAGCGGTTTAGCTTCCAGGAGCGTTCAAAGATTAAGGGATTTTTCGAAAAAAAATTTTACCCCAACTTTCAAACGCGATTTTCTCGGAATTTTGAAAAAATCCAAAAACCGGATTATACCACTATCGGGTAGCTGAGAATAGGTGTGTTTTTTTGTTTATCTATATAGATTTTGTGCAAAAAAACGACATCGGGATTTTTGAATTCCATGCAAACATTTGGCAACACTGTACATATATTTTGGCAGCTGTCTGTCAAAAATGTTGCTTTTGTTTTTTTTTTTATTTTAACTCCGAAGTGGGAAGGCCATTACATCCATGTTGGATGCAAAGAAAAATTTTCATATCGCCATGGCATCCATTTTGGATTCAAAAAATTTTTTTTTTCACTAAAACCAAAAATTATCTGTATATTCTTAGCTACATTTTAAGACCATGACCATTAACATTAGTTGCGTCGTTCTTGTGTTATAAGCGTTTGAAGGTAGCCATATTGAATTTTTTTTCGATTTTTTTTAAATCAAATGTGGAAACTTTTTTATTTTTTTTTTTTAATTTTTCGAAAAAACTTTGGAAATTTTATATACATATCTGTTGAACAATCTTATCAGGATCCATTTAAGACTTTTATCTGAAAAGTGCATTGCGTATATCTCGAGATATTAACATTTCAATGGAACCATGTCAAACAAATTTTTGATTATTTTTTTCTATGAGAGTTTTTTTCAAACCTCGTTTTCTCCGCTTTTTTTTTTTTGTTAATATTTTCAGATATTTTTGTATGAACACAACAATAAACCTACCTTGGCAATACTGTTTTTTATCGAGAGAAAGTAAAATCTGGATAATTATCTGGATTTTTCAAAAATCTATACAGATAAAGTTTTTGTTGTTTTTAACACGTAAATTGTTTTGATTTCAAAAATCTCGATGTCGTTTTTTTGCACAAAATCTATATAGATAAACAAAAAAACACACCTAATATAAAATTTCATATGAAACCACTCCCATGTCTCTAGGACAAAGCGTTCAGCTCCCAGAAGCTTTTTCGCGCCCCCAACTTCCAACGCCTATATCTCGGAATTTTTTGTATGATAAAAAATTGAAATTTTTGTCGTAAAAAAAAATAATAAAGGCTTGGCCACACCGGAGGGTACGCGGTAGAGGTACAGGTAACGGTACGGGTATTTGTATGGAAAAAATTGCAAACTGACACATCAACGTTCGGGTGTGGAATTTTTTTAATACAAATATCGTTGCCGCTACCCGTACCGCTACCGCGTACCCTCCTGTGTGGCCAAGCCTTAACAATCAAAATTTTGTAGTAGATACCATCTAATAAGCTAGATGACAGTTAATCCTTGTGAAAGTTCTTTACAGAAGAGTATATTTTCATCCGTCGCCGCTAAATAAGTGTAAAGGCTTGGCCACACCGAAGGATGCGGTAGCGGTACGAAATTTATTTCATACAATTACCCGTAACGCTCCCGCATGTACCCTCCGGTGTGGCCAAGCCTTTAAAGGCTTGACCACATCGGAAGGTATTTGGTAGCGGTACGGGTAGCGGCAAAGATATTCCACATCTGAACGTTGATGTGTCAGTTTGGATTGGAATTTTTTTCATACAAAGTATCCGTACCGTCATACCGACTTTTCACGAGTCGATTTTAGCCGCACGATATGTCGGTCGAATAGGATTTTTCTATAAGGAATGTCACTTTATTCGCCTGAGACTTACGTTCACACACAAGTCGTGAAAAGTCCCCATTACCCGTACCGCTACCGCGTACCTTCTGGTGTGGCCAAGCCTTAATTTCAAAAAGATTATTTGAATCACCCTATGTTACTACCTTGCCGACAATTTTTTGTTTTGATTTCATGTGATTAGGAGCACCGTTAATCCCTTTGACATTCTTGTCAAAAAAGAAATTTTTACTCCATCGCCGCTAAAGAAGTTATAACTTCAAAAATTACACACCTTTAATTTCAGGGTATTTTCACCTCGTTTTTTATACTTTCAACAACTTGTCCCTTTATAAAGCTCTAAAAAGTAAACTACAAGTCCGATTTTAGTAATTCTTTCTGATTTTGATTCAGATTTTATTCTAGAATTTAGAAATACTATAGAAAATGTTCTCCGAGGTACTTAAAATTTTGGACTTTTTTCCGCAAAATCCCCAGTGTGCGTCGCGTTTCGGATTTTGTCAATCTTAGATTTTAAAATTTTAAAAATATTTGTCAATCCGTTTTTAAAATGTTTTTTTTTTTTTTAACCCAAAAATTTGGTTTTGAAATTATAAGATTATGGTGTTTTAGTTGCTTACACGAAATATATTTATTTGAAATTTATAAAGTCAGAAATCAAGCAAACAGTTCAAATATCGGGTTGAAGAGTAAAATACAAAAAAAAATAAAAAATGTGTACACTGGGGCGTATGCGTAACTTTTTTTTTCTATAAAAAATGAAAATTGTTTCGATGACGAACTTGAACTTGATGAGGCAGCATCCCCATTTATTCTCCTCAATTCAAGCAAATCGAATCGTCTCAATGATGAGAATTGGTTGATTGGTTGATTGGTTGATTGATTGACTTTGGGAAAGTGTGTCAAAGGCCTAGATACAACATCGATTTCCAACCTAGACTCAAGCGCTGAAACGTTAAAGGACACGAATTCAATGGGATAAGTGTTAGTGGACCTACACCTACACTTGAGAAAAATCCAATTTTGCTAGTGGAAATATTTGACTTCGGAGAAAGCTTATAATTTCGGTGGTATCATAAAAAAAGGCTAAGTGAAATGTGAATAAACAAAATTATTTATTTCCTCTTTTCATGTTTTTCATATTTTTAATAAAATCGGATTTTTAAGGCAAGACTACAACTGTTTTGCCTTCAATGGAAACTGATAAAATACCATATTTCATATATAAAATTACCCTTCAAAAACTGAATTTTATGCAAGCCGAACTTATTTTGTCATTGATTTTTTTGCAATTTCTGTACAACCTTTTGTTTATTTACTCCACAAGTGATGGAATTCTAGGAATGTTACCAGCTATTTTCATACTCCTAATCTGACCTTTTTGAAACGAATGCTTCTTTTCAATAGTGTTTCAATAGTGTTTCTCCACTGTCTATCAATTTCTATTACCTAAAATTTTGTTTACGAATCCTAACTTTGTCATAAAGCACAAAATAAGTAGTCGTTAACTCTATTTCACAAGTAAAAGTAGGCTTTAGAATTAATTTTGACGTGTCTTCAGCTCGTCAGAAGAAATAAGAAAACATTGCATATTTTCAGCACGAAAAAAAGTCTCCTTAAAATCCACTGCAATAGTGAAAACCAATCTCAGTTTACTATTTTGATTGTGAATTGTCCCGAAATAAATATCAGATTACAGACAGCTTCATAAGAACAAACAAAAAAAAAAAAAAAGTACTCCCCTTCACTACAACAATAACATATATCTGGTATCAGGTAAGTCTGCTGTTACAATGGATGCGTTGCGATCCCGGAATTTTTTAGTTTCAATATTCCAAGAGGGCAGTATCATGAAATAACATTTTTATTTTACTTTTTTGACAAATTTTTTGTTTCAATTTCATCACCATAAGAAAACCTAGAGTCTAAAACCAGCGAACAAATAAGATATTTCCAACACTACCTTATTTGACAAATGATGGTAGCATGATAAGAAGTTATGAGAGAACAAACATACATAAAAACGGTTAAATACACAACCCTTCTTTTTGCCTTGGCGTAGTCAAGTAATAATAAGTTAAATAATCTGAAAAAGTTTCACGATTCATAAAATAATTATCTTCTATGCACTTGTTTGTTTCAAAAGGCTAAAAGAAGGGTTAAGTAAATGAAGTTAAAAATAATAAGGATATACTCTGGTGTTATTTTTTCCAACTACGCGTTCTTTACTTTTTAAAACAAAACAATTTTTCGTTCATGTTAAATTGCAATGTGTGTTTAAATTGATTCAGCAAACTTTTTAAAAAGTTTTCGTGTTATTTTTAATTCATCTAGAGTATCTTGATACTCGACTCATTTGTATGGGAATTTATTCTTTTTTTTTCGGGTTGGGGTCAAAATTCTGTATGTTGCAAATTTCTGTATTCAAAATACTGTATGTCAAAATTCTGTATGTGCAAAATGCTGTACTAACAAAATTCTGCAAGTCAAAATTCTGTATAGCAAAATTCTGGTTGGTCAAAATACTGTATTTAAAAATTCTGTGCATCAAAATTCTGTAAAAATGCTGTAAAAAATAACGTTTTGATAGTTTAAAAAAGTGCGCGCGCACTTTTTTACATTATCAAAACGATATTATTTACAGCATTTTTACAGAACTTTGAAATACAGATTTATATAAAAGAGGTTTTATTATGAATTTCTTAAAGATCAACTTAATAAAGATTCAAGCTTCTAACGCTGATTAATCTAGGAACATTATTAGGAGCTACGGAAAAAGGATAGAAAAAACAAAACTCTACACTTATTTAAAAAACAATCTGAATTAAACCACGTTGCACACCTAAAACGGATTGCAAAAAAATTAAATTTATATTGATTTTGAAATTTTTTTCTAAAATGTATTTTGTATGTTTAAGAAAAGTTTGATTTGTGCTCCTAGAATTGATTTACTTTTTTACTTAATTGTTTGTATAAAATTACACCTTTATTGTCAATAATTATATTTAAAGCTACCTAGTATTATGTGTTTTTTATCAAAGGAAATTTCTTGAAAAATACTGTATTGAAAATACAGTATTTTGCAGTACAGAATTTTGTAAGTCAGTATTTTGTTCATACAGTATATTGACATACAGAATTTTGTATTTACAGTATAATAACAGAATTCTGTGATACAGAATTTTTACAAGCAGAATTTTGACCGGCTCCCCTTAAAATTTGGTATTTTCTAAGAAGGTATTTTATTTCCAAATTTTTTTTTTTTCAATTTTTCTCATCTCCTACAAAACTTCCATTTTCGAGGTATTGTATTTTTTTACGACAACGATTTCAATTACATTTAAATTTTGAGTTAAAAGAAAAACCGCATTTTTATATTATCTATTCTATTTATTGTGTGCAATATTTTTTTAAGTTTCGAAATACTTTTTGCACTAAAATAAGGGTTCATAAAATAAATTTTCTTTAAAAAAAAAGAATGTGTGTCTGTACACATGTACACTCGTCTGAAGTTATACTTCCCACTCAGTATATTTAAATGAATTCCATTTGATATTTTTAATTTTTATATAGTCTAAGGTCCCGCCATAGGACGACCTACCCTCATCGTTATACCAGTTGAGAGTTATATTTTCTGAAAGCTAGTGTCTAAGGAAATAAATTGCACATGGGTTGCCTAGCGATATCCTGTCAAGGCATAGGGTTGCCAGGCCTTAAAGTTCATTTTTGCAAATTTTTGAATACGCGACCCTGCTTATATGGCAAGCCTAAGAGTTATAAAAAAAATATAATGTCATAGGAAATTTAATTTAAAAATTTTAATTTTCAGGATTTTTAGAAATTTGACATATAAGAAGGGGAAACTGAGGTAAATTTGAAAAAGGTCAAAAAGCTATTTCCTTAACAAAAAGTGGTAAAAAAAAAAATTGATACTGGAATCGATAGATATTGTGAAGTTATAAAAGTCACACATACAAACCAAAAATGTAAAACATTTGACTTTTAAAAGTCTATATCTCGAGTAGCAGATTTTTTACATTTTTTATTTGTATGTGTAGCTTTCATTTATATAATATCTATCGATTCCAATTTCAATTTTATTTCTATCACATTTTGTTTAGATAATAGACTTTTGCCCTAAAAAAAAGTGTAAAAAAAAGTTATTATATTTCTCTTTTTCCTTGGAAATCTTTTAAAACCATAAACTTCAGTTCTTTGAATGCCAATGCTGTGTTCATATTTGTATTTAATTTAAGGAACCATCGAAGAATGAAGCTATTTTATTAAGATAAAATCTAAATTATAACTTTAATAAATGCCTGTAAGACCTAAAATTTTTTTAATGTAAATTTAAAACGCACCTGTATTTTCCGTACAAAATATTTCAAAAAGGTTTAGTCGAACTACTCTAAAAAAAAAAAATTAAATAAACAGAACGATCCTGAAAAGTATGCACTATTTTACACAAACCGGATATCCACAATAAACGAAAATTTAAATAGATCTTCAAACTTATATGATTGCTATAGCTGCACTTCAATTACTTCAATGAAAGAAATGCCTTCGGATCTATAAATCTGTGTAGTTGGTAACTACTGCCTTTCTTCGTTTAAGCCTTTGAGAAAACACAAGATGTAAAGACAATATGGAATTAAATCCTATATAAATCTTTGCCTATATGAAGGAGGCCATCTTTGTTATGAGATTATCTGTATGAAATTCGTCTTTCAGACCGATTCACAATCACAGTTGAATATAATTCCTAAATCGTTGAAAATTACAGATTGGTAACAATAAGAGTAGGAGTATAGCTATAGGAGCCATTTTCATCCTCAACATATGCCATATGAAATAATTATTGTGTTGTTCTCTTGAAGACACTTGAAAACTAAAGATACCTTAACATGGATAACAATATCTGTTTTATTCTTATAAATGTAATATACTTTTACGTACCTACATATGTGCATAAATTTATTTTGCTTGATCTTATTTCACATATAAACTAGATGTATGTAGCTAGGACTAAGAGTTAAATAACTCTTACCCAAGATATGTAATTATTTATAGATATCATAGGCTCGCACTAATTGCTTACCATATAAACCACAAAAACATCTCTATTAGGTATGTAAATAAGCCTTAGGATGAACATTATTTGTATCTCATGCAGATTATTTATCTCTGAATTGTGCCTACCTAAAGGATTGTTACATTACCGCCTACGTATTATTAATAAACCACATCTAAGAAACCTATTTGGGAGTTTAAAGGACAATAGATAAATAGACCAGAGTCTCAATAATTTCGAAAAAAAGTATGAGCAGAATACCTATGATAGATGAGAAAATTTAAAATTTTTAGTAGGTAGTAATAGATAGTTGGTGAAATATCGATTGGATTGCAATATTGGACTGGAAGTGGAGTGAGAAGGGCAAAATTAGTTCATTAGATTTAAAAACTTTAACATATGATGAGAAATTGGTTCTTTTAAAGCTATTCAATTTTTAAAAATTCAAAAGCCTACTACAAAAAATTTCTTAAAAAATACTGGTAACGCAAGGGTATCTAATCTAAGAAGCAGATTTTTATCAAACTTGCAAACAATTTGTACGTTCTTTAAGTGGATCAAAGGGCACGGTAGTGTCCAGCCAAGTTCTCTAGCAACTTTGGCACTACACCTTTATTTACAGGAAACAACTCAGGCCATTTTCGACCACCCTCTAACTTCCACACCAAACTCCTCACAAAAAAAAAGACCACCTTGAAAATAGTATCAAAGGTCAATATTATGGTAATATTAAACATGGAACTAAATAAAGTCTTCAAAAAAATTAGGGTAAAACTATATTACCTACATATACCTATTCATAAATAGGTACTATAAAAAAATTCAAATCTGTTTTTATCAATCAAACACGGTTTTAAATAATCTACATATTTTAACACAAAACCAATTATACCATTTGATTCCTTGTATAGAAAGAAATTTTTAGAAAAAAAAAATCTAAAATCGTTAGAGCCGTTTTTTTTTAAAGAATTTTTTATATATACATACCTACATATTTCTAACATTTTTCAAAAAAAAAAGTTGGCATGCCATTTAAAAAAAAAGATTATTATTCAACACATTAAAACGAAATCTCGATAAAATTCATCAATCCGTTTTCAAAAATTGATTTTTCAAAAAAAAAAAAAAAATTGGAAATATTTTTTAAAAATCCAAAAATGTATTTTTTGAAAATTATTAAACATTTTTAAAAATTTTGGTTGAAATCTACGTTGTAGCTTACAAGAAATTCATAAATAAAAAAAATAACATTCTATGGCAGGTAGCGTAAATATCGGTAGGTACCTAGATACATCAAAATCTTAAGAGCCATTTTTGAAAAAAGTTAACTTTTTTATTTCCGTTTTCAATTTGTTCTCTTAGGAATAACGCAAAACTGTTTACTACCAAGTTTGAAGTTTAAGCTGTAGCTCGAGTAACAACAGACGGACATACAGACAGAGAGTCGCGGAGTCGAGTCTTGAGTAAACCAATAATCCTAAGAAAGACGGTTTATACTTTTTAGAAAAAAAAAAATCAAAAAAAATTAATGTATTTTTTTAAATTGTTTTAAAATAGTTTTTCCATTTAGGAACTTGATTGTAATTGGTACATATCGGCCATTCCAAAGTAACGGAGAAGACATATTGACCTTGTTTCCAGTTTATCTAGTAGAAGAAGCAATCTTTTTTCTTGAATCTTGGTAGGTCTTAAGGGCTCATGATAAAGTTGATGTTTTAGAAGTTTCACGAAAAACTAATTACACTTAGACAAATTATTCACAGATAAAGCGGTAACGGAGAAGAAGCGTACAAGTCTTCTCCGTTACCGTCTTTGTCTTTTAATAATTCAGCTATTTTGAATTAGTTTTTCTTGAAACTTCTAGAACTTCAATTTTATCATGAGCCCTTAAGACCTACCAAGATTCAAGAAAAAAGATTGCTTCTTCAACGAGATAAACTGGATAATGAGCGTGAAAATGTCCTAAAAATGCAAATGGAATGGCCGATACAACTAATCACAATAACCTGAATCCAATTAATTTATATTCCTATTTTTTTTTTTTTTTTTTTTGAAGTGAAAACTTCTTTAGTATCGTAGTGATTTGAAACAAGATGAAACGAAAACGCGACACGACTTCAACTTGCTATAACTTTTTTGTTTTAATAGATAGATGAATGAAATGTATTGTAGATAGGTAATTAAATAAATTATAATTGTACAAAATTTCAATTATTTTCATATTCAAAATTCGGAGATAACGGTAAAAAGATGTTCTTTTCCAACACACGTTATATCTTTTGATCTAGTGCACATACAAATTTGTTTTAACTTTAATACGCATGCTGATAACATAACCTTTTATTTGATATATAACACATAACGTTATGTGCTCTGCAAGTTACACAATCTTAAATTGAAAAAAATTGAAAAATACCTCAAAACACCTGTGGAGATCTGTTGGCGATGAACAGCTACCAGTGTAGGAAGTACCGTAATTTCAGTTTTGAATTTCGAGATGGTTGATTTTAAAAAATTCTTACTATTTTGTAGGCATGGTAGAAACATGATTGAAAAGTCAAATAAAAGGTGAAATAATAAGCTTTTAGATGATTTAAAATTTATTTTTTTTTTAATTTATTAGGTTGTCATATAAAAGATATGAATTTAAAGGTGATGGAATAAAAAATAGGTAAATTTTTTCGATTTTTATTTTATGCAAGAAAAATAATTTTTAAGGTTTCACTTCTACCACGTGTGAATTGCACACATGATTTTATTTTTTAAATTTAATAACTTAAGTGAAAAAACTGTTTAAATAATTTTGTTTGCATGGTAACGCAATGGAGTAGTAAAAAAGTTCTAAATATCTTTTTAGTGAACTCAATTGGAAAATAAGCAGTAAAAATTTTCTCACCATTAAGACGGATATCTTAAAAAATCTGTTTTATCAATAATACAAATTTTGTCAATAGTTCTCTCTCATATACGGTAACTCAAATAGATAATAAGCATTAGCAACAATTTCAGTGATTTTGAAGCTGCTTATTTGTTTAGCGTACTCATTTATTTAGAGAGTTACAACAATTCAAACTAAATAAGGTAGGTAAATACATTAAATTAAACTACAGCAACTTTTAGTTTTTTTTTCACATAATTACACAAGGTAGTTATGATTTTATTCCTCTAAATACTTGTTATTGATTTAATTATTATGTGAAATATGTATTTACAAGGGTTGAAATAAAGTTGTAAACTCATTACTTGAAACTTGAGCAACAATGTTCACTTTATAAAGCTGAAATAATCTATACTTTTTAAATTCAGCCTCATAAAATAATACCAAGAATAGATAATACCTGGAAGCGTTTATAAAGCCCTTATGCATGGCTGCAATATTACTAATCTCTACTTTAAATTTTCCATTGAATTTTCTCCGACAGCAAAACCATAATTAGTGAGAGTGAAACATTTTGCTATTATGTTTTTTAGGTCAATGTAAAATTACATTAAACGCTTGAAACTTCCTCCTTAAACGTACCCGTTCATCAAATTTAAAGTAATATCTGTTTTATTTATTCGTCTTTTTTATTTTATTTATTTTGACCTATAATATTTGAGGATTTTCATACAAAAATACCTTTATACACTCTTTTATAAATGACGTGACATTTTTCATTAAACTTGCATGTCATCCATGAACAGCGAATGCGAACACACATTTTGCAATCATTGGGGATATACAAAAAAAAAAAAAAAAAAAAAATAAGAATAAAAAGTTCAAATACATTAGCAAACAAAGAATAATATAAAGTTCGACTTGAATGTGATCTAGATCACTAGGTCGATTATCCAATCAATCACAGAGCACCAAAGAACTGTATTATAAATTATTTCTCTTCTTATCCAATCCATCATGCATTTTGTATTGCAATACATATTCCTATAGCAAACAAATAGCATCAAAGTATAACACACACAAAAAAGTGTAAGTTCTCTTCCGTAAACAATCTATTCCCAAGATAATAGCGAGAGAGCTAAATAGATGTTGTCCATGACTTACTTCCAAAGCCAAAGAACTATTTACCACACCCATATTCGTGGAAAAAGGAAATTGACGGATGGTCCACAAACGTAGGTACCTTTGGAAGTTTAATATGCAGAGATGTCGAGATGAAACAAAAAAAAAAAAACTATTTCAAAGTTTCTCTATTGGTTTTTCTGCTTCAGACAGAAACAGGAAACCGGATGTTTATTATCCTTGGAAGCTGCTTTAATGAAAAGGAATTTCTAGGAATTTCTTGAAATTCTAGGAATTTTACCTGGCATCATGTTAGCAGTTGGATTTGTTTTTACACAGTATTTCCTTCAGAATTGGTTAGAGTCATGTTTTATTAAACGACTTCCTCACCCTTCGAGGCACAATAGTTTCAATTTTTGACCTTGTAGATGCACAAATAGCACAGTTTTGATCAAAGACGAAGTTAAGAATAATTCTAAAACCATAGAGGGAATTCTAAAATGATAAAAGGTGCAAGAATATTTAATAAAGAAGGAATATAAATTCAATATTAGAATCTATTAGAAATTTAAGATTTTGTTTAGTGTCGAGAAAAAAAAACAAAAAAAAAATCGAATGTTTAAAAATATTTTTTTTTTACGTTTTACACAGAGAAAAATATGACCCGCTAAAAACTAACAGATTGCCATATTGTTTTACCGTTAATACATTTCATAAGGAAATCTTATTAAAATCAACGATTAATAAGGTTTTTTTAAGGAGATTTCTTATTATTTTTATAGAGAAAATCTTATTAAAATTTGACTGAAAAGTTGATTTTTTTTGCAACTAAGCACTAGAACAAAAATCGCGATCAATATTTTCATGGCATGTTGGTTCAGGTGGTAAGGTGGGCGACTAATGATTTGAAGTCTCCAGTTCGATTCCCAGCCTGGTCATCGTTTTTTTTTATTTTTTTGCAGATTTTAAAACAATAAGGAAAACCCGATTGTTTTAATAAGGTTTCCTTCTTGGATGAAAACCATAGAGAAATCTTATTGTTTTTGTTCTATTTTATGTGGTCTATTTTTCTCTGTGCACTTTTTTGATCTTCTCCATCATCGTAATGTTGGTTTTGATTAAAACCTCAAATTGTTTTTTCTACACGAGACCAATACTTGCCCTATAGTCTATAGAGCAAGTAAAAAATCTTAAAGTCATCAAATCCAGGTTTTCTTTATTGCAGTCTCCTTCAGATATAATTTTGTCATTCTTGAACATTCTTTGGGAGTTGTTTTAGTTTGATCTTTGTGTTCTTCGGCTGATTTTTATTCTCCAATGCAACTGTAATAGCTGAACCCAAGAATTTAAGAGCTGCGTAGATTTCTGCAGATTCGTGTTCTGCGGTGGTAATATTATAATTTCTTTCACGTCCTTCTGTGTAGCCTTTAAATATCCGGTATTATGGCTATGAATTGTTGCACAGGTTCTAGTCTAGTCATGAATAAGGAGAAGTCGAAGTTCATTATCTGTAAAAAAAAATTTATTCAAAAAGTTCAAGCTGAAAAAATTATTGCTTATATGAAGTTGTACCTATGTATCAACAAGTTATATACCCAAACCCAGATACCAATATAATTTTCAACAAATTTCAAGAATAAATATTGAAAAACTGGGGTTTATCTGGCTATTGAAAACTTGGCTCTTAGAAGAATTTGTTTATTTACAATTCGCAAATTACATTTCAAACTTGCTCTTATGGTAAAAGTAACTCTAATGTCAAAGCATTTTATTGAACAAAAGTAAAATTTTAACAAATTTAAAATTTGATATTTTTAAGGAATTTCACAAGTAGTGTAAAAAAAATAAAATCTGTTTTTCTAATTAATTAATACCGGTTTAAATGACATTTTTCACAAAACCAAGTTTGCCACTTGATTTCTTGTATCAAAGACAATTCTTAGAAAAAAAAAATTCAAAAATCGACAGAGCGTTTTCTAAAAACATATTTTTCTATGTATACAAGTTTTCAAAAAAAATAATTGGTATTTCATTTTTAAGAAAAATGTTATTAAACACATAAAACGAAATTTCGGAAAAATTGATTTTTCAAAAAAAAAAAAAAAAATTGAAATACTTCCAATCCAAAATTTTTAAATAATAAATATTTTAAATTTCTGTATACAAATTTTGGTTGAAATGGGCTTTGTCGTTTACGAGAAATATAAATAAATTAAAAAAAAACCGTTCTATGACAGGTACCGATAGTAAAGGTACAAAAAAATTATTTTTATTTTAAATAAAAAATTTTTTTTATCAAAATCGTTAGGGAGAGCAATTTTCGAAAAAAAAAATAAACTTTTCTATTTCCGTTACATGAAAGGTACCGTTAGTTTTGGTCATAAAACTCTAGGGAATCACTTAAAATTGTTATCTACCAAGTTTGAAGAAAATCGCTCAAGTTGTTTAGGCTGTAGCTCAAGGTTCTTACAGACAGATCATCATTGTAATGTCATGTAAAATTGTTTGCTCGAGTTCGATTTCTTTCCAAATCGTAAACTCTATAGTACATATAGTGCAATAAAAAATAGATTCGATTTTCACACGAAACGCTATTAATTTCTTTACAACTTTGAAAAGATATTTTGAATAATTTTTGGTCCGTTATTTACCGTCTGCCGTAAAACCATTTTCATTATTTTTGAACTTCTTGTTATAGTAACCTTAATTTAATAATTCAAAAAAATCTATTTGTGCTGAAAAAAGAAATTTAATTTTTGCAATTTTTTTCAAAATAGATTAAAATTTTGATTAAAATTTCGTTTTCAATAATGTTAACCAATAAAATTGCTTCAAAACAGTATACTAATTTTTTTTTTCTAATGTTTGTACAAAATATCTTTTTTTCAAACGGCTACAACAAATTTATAAAATTTCCAAAAATAAGAACAGCTCAGTGAAAGCGCTTTATTTATTTATTCCATTGTAAATGAAATCATATACAGGGTGTCCCAAAAGTAATGGATCAAACAAAATTTTCTGATAGACCAACTTTAGCGGTCTCAGAATTTGGTAACTTGTTCATCCCAAATCCTTACGGTTTTCGAATTAATGCAGTTTTTGTGAAATTTCAAAAAATACCGACTTTGCAACAGTTAGAACGAAAGATATTACAATTTGAATGCAAAACAACAGAGATTTTTAGAGCAAGATAACAAACAAAAATCGAGGCTTTTATTCAAAAAGAAATAAACAAACAACAGTCAAGAAAATGTGTTTATTTTTCTTTGTTATTTTTCTCTGAAAAGCCCTGTTTTGTTGCTTTTAAATTGTAATATCTTTAGTTCTAACTTCAACTTTGGAAAATTTTATACATTTTTGAAAACTGCAATAACACGGCAAGCTTTCAAAAAATAAACCAGTGCCACACAATACAAAATTTTTTCAGGGTGTTGCTCTGAAATAAAAGAAAGAAATTGAGTTTTTATAAAACATGGAACTGTTAATTAATTTGCAGCAAAATGGCGTATGAAATAAAAAATATTTTGAGTAATTAATTATTTCTTATTATTAGGCAATGTTTTAGTGAGAGAATTGTAAAAAACAAAAATCAATTTATGAGCGGAGGAAGCAAAATACTGTTGCAAAGTCGGTATTTTTCGAAATTTCACAAAAACTGCATTAAATCGAAAACCGTAAGGATTTGGGATGAACAAGTTACCAAATTCTGAGAGCCCTACAGTTGGCATATCATTATATTTCGTTTGATCCATTACTTTTGGGACACCCTGTATACAAAGTTTATTTATTTTTTAGTTTTACTTTATTTGTTTTTTTTTTTTTTTTTTTATAAAATATTGCTATTTAAAAATAAAATAAGCAATTTTATGAGATTCAATGATCTTTTTTAATCTAAAGAAAAAATGTTACCGATTTCGAATCGAATCGAATCTTTCAAAACACAAAATGTAGCTTGAAACGGTCTCCGAATTCTTAAAAAAAAAACGGGGAAAATGTTGTACTTTGAGATTAAGTCTATAAATCTACACCCAATTTGGTGCTTGAGCAAAATAAAAAAATATTTTCACAAAAGAACAAGTACTTTTCTGTTTAGAGCTGTAAGAAAATCTGAAATTGACCAAAATATGATTGAGTAAAAAATCGTTGAAATGTGAAAACATTGAAAAAGGGTTTTTTTAACGATAACTTGAAATTTTGAAGGTTTGCAAAAAATGTTTAGTGCCGAAATATGATGTACTCAGTAATACCTACAACTTTTTTTAGGCCACTTCCAAAGTAATGAACATGATTTTTATTTTGTAACACATCAGTGTTATTATGTCTTGAAGTGGGAATAACATTAATTATTACCAAATTCGATCTGTATGTATTTTATTTTCGGCCAGTACTGTAAATTAATTTAATTATTTTATAATTATTTTTATTGCGTGATAAAACTAAATTTTTTGCAATTCCATATTTTCATTATTAGATATAATTTATAATATAGTTGTTGCATTGAAGTATGAACCGGTAAAAAAGAGTGAAATTCCGGGCATTGGATTTGTCTCAGATGAAATCTCTCCAAATCCGTGTGTGTTGCAATAAATAGTTGGAAGTTGAAAATTACTTAGGTATTATTTTTTTTATTTTTATAAAAATTTAAAAAAAAATAATTTTGTATCTTCATTTTCATTGAAAGTAGCTAAATAATTTATCAATATTGGATAGATACCTCTTAATAAATGCAATCAATTATCCATCTTTTGAAGGTTTTCATTTCATTTTTTTTTATTGAATGCGGGCGTGAAAGTGCATTCACTTCTTCATCTACTCCACACGCTATATCGACTCGGTATACAAAGTTAGAAAAACCAACAACTCAAGTTCATGTGCATGATGCATTTATTGTTGTTGTTTTTTTCCTTGAATCTCTGCTTGCAACTTCCACGGACGGATGCTAAAAGTTGAGTTTATTGTTTATTCAATATCTACATACATTGTAGCTCGCTTGGCACTCGTGTCGTGAGTATGCGAGTATATAGGAATACACATCCTGACTTATCTATTCGGAACATTGATGCCATGTTGTGACGTCTGCTTTATTGGTTAATGGCACGACTTTTGTGAGTGGTGGCAACGCCACCAGCTGCTGTTCCAGGTTTATTGTATTGTTATGATAAAAAAGTAGGTATCAATATTTATTGGCAATTTATACAACGCCAAGTATCCTGCATTGACATACGTTTAAACACTAACAGTCTCATGAGTGAGCATAATGCGACTTTTGAATATATCTGAAATCTTAAATAGAATGCTTTTGAATTTGATATTAAGATATTCTTGAGAGGATCTACACCGTTTAAAATGAAATGGAAAAAGGATTGTGATATGATTTGACAATAAAATGACTACTTCTGTCTTTTTAATGCCGCATAATGGGATTTAAAAGTCCATAATGATAACTTTAAATTCAATGTTGTAAAGATAATGAAAACATATAGACCGTTCCTCATTTAACCGGTCTCTTCCTTTCAATGTAGGTAGAACAAAAAAGATCAACTTAAAGTCCTTGTAATCAATAACCAGGAAAAAATAGAAGATCCGTTGCATAAGGTAAGTTACGGATTTAAAAAAAAATATTCGAACTTGAGATGACATAACGGGGAGACCTTCACAATCACGAAAACCATAATTCCGAAAACCCAAAAATCCAAAATCCAGAAAACACGAAATTCAGAAAATTCAAAATTCAGGATTCTTAATTCTCGGGATTTTGGGTTTCTGGATTTTGTTATTTTCCGGATTAATAATTGGATATTGATCCGTATTTCAGATTTCGGTTTCCGGGATTTTGAGTCCAGCCCTATCAAAACGATTTACGATGAGAGAGAATGATAAAAAAGTTGGAACCGCAAGTGGGTCTGTGTATCTTTGTATGGAGTTACAGTCTAAAGGGAAGGGGTCAAAACTCTTCAAACTTCGTATGTAACTGTTTTTGAAGATCTTACAAAAGAGTTTTTGAAAATAATTTTTTAGAACCAAAACTAACTATGGATATTTAACATATGTAAGTATAATTTTCTCAAAAACGGCTCCAACGAAATTCAAGAGTGAGCATTTGAACATCTTTTATTATTATTCATTATTATGTACGTGTTATAGAACCGTTTTTTTTTTTTTTTTTTTTTGGAACTTTCTCTCAAACGACTTAGGTATTCAATTTCGTATAATTTTTCTATTCAATTTATTTAAGTTAAATATCAATAAAATTTTGAAAAACTAATGGATTTTTTTTGAAAGAAAATTTATTTTTTTTGTTTTTGAAAAATAAAATTTTTGAAAACCGATAGTTGAAATTTTAGCGAAATTTGGGTGTTAGATATTGATCTACTTTTAATACAATATGACACACCAATATAATTTTATTAAGAATTAAAAAAAAAGGCAACATAAAAGAATCGAACTTAGAACTGCAGTGAAATTTTTAGCATTTGTAAGGTTTTAGAAAAAAGAAGAGAAATTAACAAAATTTCAAATTTTCTATTGTATTATTAATATCATTTTTTTTTGAAAAATTATTTTTTAAAAACGGATCAATAAACGTTTTTGAACGTTTTTTTTTTTTGTGTTGATCAAAATTTCCTTTTATTTGGAATTGATGCGGTTTATAGAAACAATGTCTTATTTGGATTTTGAATATACACCCAAGGAATCACTGACTATTTCCGACGTGCAACCACCAATCTGAACCAACAATTTAAAGGAACAACATTGTAAGAAGCCGTCTATTTTGAGAATTTATTATAGAAACAAAATAAAAGACACTTCTCATATCTTGTATTTTGGCTCCAAAGGTTCACAAAAGTCATGACATTACAAACGGAATAAATTATTGCAGCCAAACGACAACGACACCCATTGCCACACGCCTTTTTAACCCGTTTGTTTTGGTGAAATGCAATCTAATAAAAGCTCAAAATGGCTATTTGTCTGCATCTGTTGTAACGGCAACTGGTTCGTAATATTTTTAGCCTGCCAAATGGTCTATTGACGTTGCTTTTTGGTGTCACTTTCAATCCTCCACATATATGAACCCACTTCAAAGGGAAACAACAAACAATTCTCGTGCCACCAGCCGTGATCGGAACTTGAATGAAATGAAAGAAGCCTTCGCAACCTACCAATCCGGTCTTCGTTCGGTCGCACAAAAGACGGTTGCACCTTCTACGGTTTCTATATGTTTCGGCTACAGTTTGGCTGCCATAGCTTATAACTGCACAATGATATGGTGGCAATGAAACATACATAAATTTCACTTTCTTCCAAAAGGTTGAATTCGACTGGACGGTCGACGGCGATGGCGATGGCGGACCGCAGCCGACCACACTACAATCATGCAAATCCAAGAGGATATAATAACTTTCTTATATTGCTTGTGTCTTGTGTGAGTCTTTTAAATCGTGCAGCAGAACTCTTATGAATTTATTGCATTACGTTCATGGCAGTGGGCTAAAAGTACCTACTATCGTCGACCATCGTCGGTCGTCGTGCTTCGTGCATCTTGTTGGATCACAGAGACGAGTTGGCTGACGAAAAATGTGGATGTGGACATTGAAATTAGCCTCTGAGAACAGAAATAACGTCGCAACACTTAGCTTCAATTAGCTCCAATTACAGCCTTTTGAGAGGAGATTGTTTTTTCGCTTTTTTCCAGCTTGTTTTTTTTTTGTTTTTGTTAAAAATTTTTGGTTAAGAGTAAAAGTAAAAGTTGTTAATTAATTTGATAGCTTGATGGTTTAATTATATGAAAAATTTCACTTTTATTTTTCAAAAACCACAAACAATTAGAGATGTTATGATTATTTGGTTTGTATTTAAAAAAGTTATGCAAGTTTTGAAGAATTTTTAATTTATCTTTGTTTTTAATTTTAACTGTTGTGGTAGATATTTAGGATAAAATGTGCTAGAAAGTTTAAAATGGTGTTATAAAAAATACTTAAGGACCAGTTTTCTGGTTTTTAAGAAAGTTTAATTTATCAATTTTAGTAATGTTAATTTGTTCATGTCAATTGTCATTTAGAATGCTTTAATTAAATAGTGATAGTAACTTGCGGTTTTCCTGGGGAAAGAAAGATTATATCACAAAAAAATTACTATGAATAAATTGTTATTTTTATTTAATTCTGAAATAGACAATATTTTTTTATTTTAATCATTTATGCTCCTTACAATGGTTTTTCATTTTAATAATTATTTTTTTTTGAATACTAATATTTTTTACACTACTGTAATATACTTTTATAACGCACTGAACAAGTATTTTAAGTGAAAAAAAAGCATAAAAAAAATAAAAGTTCGCTGGTCAGCTCTTTTGTTTCAACAGATTAATTAAGTTTTTTTCTAAGTATTCAATAAAACCCCGCAGATTGTTTTAGAGGGTTGTCAATTTGTTTTCCAGAAACCTTGCCTTGGTCTTCGATGAATTATTTAATTTGCAGAAATTCACAGTAAAACAAACAATTTATTAAACAACTTTGAACGAAAAAGCTTTTTGCATGTCATAAACGGAGTGTATATCGCACTTCTAGCGACTATACAAAGAAAAGACTTAGAGTATTCCAAGTACAGCGTACAATGCAGCAGCTCTATAAAAAGCCGTGATATGAAGTCACTCTCCAAATTTTTAAGCAATTAGAAAAAAATGTTGTTTTTTCTCAATTACTATGTTATTTTTGATAAGAGATGGAAAAACTCTTTTTTTCTTTGTCATCTTTTCATCAAAGTTGATTGATTTAGTTGAAGAAAACAATAAAAAGGAACAGATTTCTAAGTGATTATTGTTGTTTTTTTTTTTTTTCTAATAAGGAGTAGTGATACAAGTGTTAAGTAATACTTGTAATATTGATGAATGCATGTATTTTTTATTTCATCAAGAAAATATTGAAAAAATAATAGCAAGGTTACAAAAATGAGCTTTTTTCTAAAGTCTAACATCAAACTTAAGGCAATATCTTCAGTTTCGGCAGTTTTTCAATCAGGGTTGTGAGTGTTGCCAGATGTTTAGATACTTGGCGAATATAAATAAAAAAAAGGAAAAGTGCTTGAAAATGCCCAAATATTTTTTATGGAATTTTGAACTTTAAAAAATGACCTAGAAAGTACTTATTTGTTTAAAAAAAAATAAATTTTTTGACTGTCATGCAATGATTACACTGGTCGGCAAAAAACTAAAAAAAAGTCGGGAGCAAGAACTTTATAAGGTGATTTTGATTGACTTTAGTGTGCTGAATTCAAAACTGTTTACAGATTTTTTCTATCATGTCTAGTTTTTGAGCTATAATCATCACGATTTTCGCTTTAAAGCTTCAAAAACTAATTTTTATTTGAGTTTTTTTTTTATGTTTAGTCAAAAATATATATTTTCCGTAACATGTTGCTCTTTATAAGTCCAAATCAGAAGACGCAATATGGAATTTGATTCAAAAAACCATTCATTACTTTGAAAAAAAAATAATCAAGATTTTGAGATATCTATCATAAATTTCTTTTTTCAATATCTTTGAAGAAAAAAAAATAATTTTGAAAAAATATAAATACCTTTAGGACGTGTTAATATGGCGTTTTGAGATTGCATAAGTAGTTTTACAAGAAAAAAATAAAAGGTGATGTAATTCGATGTCAAATGTACCCAAAAAAACGCGTTTTAGACCTAATAATATTCAATTATTTCAAAAACATGACGTGCTAGTGAAATTTTGACTTCAGATTCGGACTCAGCACACAAATTTCCTCTTGAAAAGTAGGGTTGCCGACCAGGGTTACCTATAAAAATGTTTTTTTCTTTTTAAACGATGTATTTTTTTTATTTTATCATACGAAAATTCGTGAATTAGGGTGATTTGTTATATAAAGTTTTTTGTGTTTAATTTATTATTAAATTTAAAAATTTAAAAATATTTTTTAATTTAATTTATTATTAAATTTTTACAGTTTAAATTGATGAGGCTATTAGGTTTTGTAAAAAAAGTACTACCAAAGCAAGTTTTTCTAAAAAAAATTTTTGTTTACAAATTTGACATTTTTTTTATTATTTAAGATTAATTTTATTTTTATTTAAGGTTAAATTTTCTCACCCCTTCCCATAAATTTTTTTTTCTTACATTAAACTCAAGAAATATTTCTGAAAGTAAAGTTCACTTTTTAAGCAAAAAAAAAAAACATAATTCAAAAAGTTAAGTTTTTCAAAATTAATATTTTTTAGTCCCCTTAGTTAATTTCCTGCCCCATTGTGAGGCGATGACGGAGGGTCTAGCTCAGCGGAAATGAGTTCAGTACTATTGTCAAAAGACAGTTTGGGTTTTAATGAATATAATTTTTTTTAGCAGCTCTCAGAAAGTCCGGCTTTATAGAGTGGAGGCAAGAATGGACAAAAACCTTATTCAATAATCTTGTCATTCTTGACAAGCTCTTCACATTCACCCCAGTCTCTTTCGAATTGAAAATCTTTTAGATAAGGTCATAAAAATCTTTTTTTTGCAATAAGATAAACGTTCAAATGATAGATGCTTTACGAGTAGTGTCTGACTTCCTGTGATATAAACGAACTTAAATCCTGGCATCAGAAAAACTAAAGTATAATAAATTGGCCAAAAATGATGAAAGAGTTAGCAAACACACAAACCCCTATCAACGGCGTATACAGGGGGGGGGTCACGGGGTCATGACCCCCCCCAAGAACTCAAAACTTAAACAAGAAATTGTTGTGTTCTACTAAATTCTTTTGAGTACGATGATTTTCAAAATGTCGAAGTTTTAGAACAAGAACGAAAATGAAAAGTCAAAAAATTTGTTGGTATACAACCGAATATTTTTGCCATATCTGGGGATGTGGTCATATTTTTAGCGAACGCTATGCTGGATTAGGATTATTTTGATTCGTTCGATAATATAAGACATTGATAGGCTACAAGTTAAGCTGTGCTGTAGAGCTTTGTATGGATTTAAAATCCAAATAATTTTTTTAATTTTGACTAAACCGAGAATAGATAAGAATATAGGCAACCTCTTCTAAAGGCAAATTAAATATTTAAGCAAGCTTAGGTCACTTAAAATAATCTCGAAAATCGATTTAAGAAAAACTAATAAATATAACTGAATATGTTTTATATGTTAAACCGCTGATAAACACCTGAAAGCTGATTGAATCAGAGCCGAATATTATGAAATCCTTCGTAAGTGATCTAAAGCATTTCTTTAATTAGTAATGCCGTTTGAAATTTCGAAAAAATATCTAAACTATACTCTGTCCGATAAATATTGGCATTACAGGCCTTATGGGAGAGCTTTTTCAAAAACAATGGGACCTAACGATTGCTAAAAAGCAATTTACGAAAAATATGCCCCTGAAACACACAAGAACACCACAGACGTGCCATGGCATTGTTGTTGTTATTTCTTTATTAAGCGAAGTACACCCTCCTATGACCGATCTGCCTCACGATCTGTGGCAGAATGAAACTCAATCATAAAAGCTGTTTATTAAAAGAATTCACAATACATAAGAGTTACCATTGGTAAACTTCCTTCATAAACTACTCCTTTTCAGCGTTACCACTTGCAGAAAAAAAGTCGAAGTAGATTTGAAGAAAAAATGGAAGTAGATTGAGAAGTAGATTTCAAAATATCCTTTTCTTTATAAAAAATCTATATTAAAAGAAAATAATTCTATTTTTACTTAAGTTAAATAATTTATTTAGTAAAAAC
Source organism: Episyrphus balteatus (assembly GCF_945859705.1). Classification (NCBI taxonomy): domain Eukaryota; kingdom Metazoa; phylum Arthropoda; class Insecta; order Diptera; family Syrphidae; genus Episyrphus; species Episyrphus balteatus. The sequence goes on from NC_079136.1 coordinate 39,677,037, forward strand.
AACTAAAAACAAAAATTGCATTCTTTCCAACTAAATATTTTCGGTGTAAATGTATTTTTATATATTGTTTAATAACCATTTTTAGTCAAATTTTTGGTTTTCTGAAAAAAATAAGTAGATTTAGCTTATATTTTGATAACTTGAAGTAGATTGGAAAAGAGATTTTAAAATGAAGTAGATTTTGATATTTTTGTAATGGTGCGAAGTAGGAAGTAGATTTTAATTTTTTTTGAAAAAAAGAAGTAGATCTACTTCAATTGAAGTAAAGTGGTACCACTGCTCCTTTTTCTATTATTTTTCTGAAAGAGCTTTCAGGATTAATGCTTTTTTCAAGCTTTTTGAACGAAAAAAAGCATATGTGTTGTCGTGGTGTTGGTGGCTATTTGATTTTTATTTTGTGTATGTAGGAAAACAGTTAATGGCAACATTTTAACATGCATTTTAAGATTTCAACAGGCAAAATTTTGTACCCATGCGTGGGGTCGGCCTGCGTCTTAAATGAGTGAATTTTTTATTTGTTATTTTGGTGTTAAACGAAAAATTTATTTTTTTTTTTCGTTTTTGTGAAATTTTACTGACAAAATGGTGACGCTGGTACCTTTTCGAAACATTTTTTTTTGATAATACGGAACCGCTAAGTGAGCTTTTTTATGTGATAGACATATCCAGAAGGCGTGAAGCAGAGTGAGATGCAAATGTCCTACCTTCCCTGTACTGCCAATTTTTATCGGACAGAGTATAGCATAATTTTGTTTAATATTTTCTGTTACGCCAAAAATATTTTTTTGTCCTTACTATTTTGACAGAGGTACTTGAATCCTGTATCGTCTTAAAAGAAAAAAAAAACAAAATTTAAAAAAAAAATGTATTTTCAAATGCAATTTTTTTTTTTTGCAAAACCTTGCGATTCGTTTGCCTGAGGTTAGGAAGACAATTAATTCGAAAGTTATCAGTGTTATTAAACTAAAACGATTTTATTTAAACTTGTAAAATAATTCTGGACTATCGGAAAACAATGCAGAGTTGTTTAAAGGCAAATTATTCAATCGAAGTACTTGTACATTACACTGTATTTTAAGGACAGGATGGTCTTAATTGGTGAAGATTTAAGGCTAAACAAATAAAAGCAAACGAATCACACAACGTTTTTGTTTGGTTATTCTTAGAACTCTTCGGAACTGTTCGATTCGAAATGCAAAACAAACAAATTTTAATATTTTTAATTTAAATAACACATTTTCAAGTTTATGCCTACTACCAAAACTTTTGTAAAAAAAATTTTGGCATGACCCCCCCCAAGAAGAAAACCTGTATACGCCCCTGACCCCTATGGGCTATATGATAAACTATCTTACCATCTTATTTTGAAAGTAAAAACAACTAAAAAAAAAGAAGACAAGTAAACGACAATAATAAAACGTTACAATAAAACAAAAAAAAGGGCAATAAAACCGAAAAAAAATAATAATAAAAGTAAAAATAACAAAAAACACGTTTCCAGAACTCTCACTTTTTAATTTAATCTGAACGCAATCGTGATTCTTTCTCTTTTGAGTTTTTTTTTTCTTTCAATTGCCTCAAAACTCAAACTCAAAGTGTTGCCGCCAAAGAATATGGCGATGGCAGAGTGTTACGAGACCAGAAATCGGTTTCGGTGTTTAGTACCTCACAACGCAGACGGAAACACATGAAGAGGCTTCCGACGAGGCAACAATTAAAAGAAACGCACAATTCCCATGGAAACAGGTGGTAAGCAGGGTTATGTCAACTTGTAGGCTTTGATGCCTTTCAATTTCGAAAAAATAAACATTTTTAACCATTTTTTTGTTTTTTTTTTGGTTTAACTCAAAAGAAATTCTTCTTGAAGATTGTCTTGGTATGTGTTTTTGAAGCTGCAACTCTAGTTTCACTTTCGCGCCACTCTGATGGAGTCCCGCCTGAGGTTAAGGTGCCGGTTCATTGACTCCATCATGTTGACGGTTACCGGAGACTCGATGTTTGAAAATCATCAACAACATATAACTTACTAACTTCGTCTTTCAAAGGTGATGGCCAGCACTAGTTGAAGATAAATGTCTTAGATACAAAAAAAAAAAAGCAAGCAAAACAACAACAACATTAAACAAGTATAAAGAAACATAGACAAAATACATTTTCTTAATAGAGCTGGGAGCTGGCTGCGATCGTCCGTCGTCGTCGTTGTAAAGTCGGTTGATGGTCGGTTGGTTAGGTCTTCGGGTGTAAGATATATGGAAGGTTGGGTCGGGATTTGTAGCTTACGACGGAATCTGTCCAGTCACGTGGTAATGGTGTGGAACTAATGCAGTTCCGTTCCATGAACATGAACACTTATACACTTTTATTTTTTTGGTTTTTCTTATTTTTATCGGATTTGTGCAGGGAAAACACGGTCATGTCCGGTTGTGTGAACTATGTGGGATGGGGAGAAATTATTGTTGACAATTTTTGTGGCTTTTTGTAGGTATATAAATTCATGAGAAACAAAAATCATGTCCGTTTGCATGTTGATATTTTTGTTTTGTATACATTCGATTCAATGGTGCTCAGATTTTATATAAAAGACAAGGTAAAAATACACATATCATCCCGCCTCTATGCGGAAACTGTTGTCCATAAATTGATAGCTGTTTGGGCTCTATTACATAGTATTCCTTATCTGAATTAACTTTGTTTTTTTTTGCACATTTAGAGAATATCTTCTTTTCTTATTTGTCATACCATCATACCTATGGATTTTAAGAACAGAACTTATTCCCCAAAAATAGGTGAACTTGAAACCTTTTGGGAACGGGTGCATACTCTTACTTAATAAATAAAATGTACTACTTGTAAGCACGCAATTAGACTAAATTAAAAATTACTTGAATGTAAAGGCATTCATAAATAAAATGCACGACTGAGGTCGCACGTACTTGCTCTTGCAGTTCAAAGTAATTTTATGTTAGTCTACTTGTAGATTTTAAAAGCTGGCTCTTAATTAAAAAAAAAAATTGATATTGGGGAAGAGCCGACATTTAGGGCATGAACATTTTTTTTTTTTTTGTTGTTTGACTTTTTTGAGAAAAAATAAAAATTTCGACAAAAAGGAGGAGGTATACAATTCGACAGTATTTTTTTTTTTTTTTTTTTTTTTTTTTTTTTTGTTACCTCATAACTTTGGACTGAGTGAACCAATTTTAATAATTCTTTTTTGTATTGGAAAGCTGGTGGCTGCAATGTGGTTCTATTTCAATTTCGTTCAGTTATAGCCATAGGAACTATTAGAAAAACCATAAAACCCAGTTTTGCATCAAACACAATTTTCTTAGTTTTTTAAGTTGTTTTTTACACTTTCATATCATTTAAGTCAAAAAAACACGTTAATGAGTATTAATTTTTTGTGCTTTTTTATTAAAGCCCAGTTTATTTTCATAAAAAAAATAAGTTGTATTTCATAAAAAAGGCTACTGAAAATAATTAAAAAAAATAAACAAACTGAGTGAATTAAAAAAAAATAATAATTTTTAAATACAAAATTAATTTAAATGAATTAAAACTTTTTCTGAGCTTTATCTATTTGTTCTTTTCGTAACCACAATAGCTCAGAAAAAGTTTATTATTTATTTAAATTAATTTTTTATTTAAAAATTATTTTTTTTTTAATATCATAAAAACCGTGGTAACTCGAAAACGGGACTAAAACGAGAAAATTACCTCTTAAGTTTTTCGACTTAAAATGACCCCAGGAATCCATGTTTTCATTTGGGGCGGTGACTGTGGGACACCCTGTATAATGAATTTTCAAACATTTTTCAAAAAAAAAAAAAAAAAAATGGTTTGCCATTTAAAAGAAATAATTGAAAGATAAAAAGAAAACAAAGTTTTAATAAATTACATGGACCCGTTTTCAAAAACAGTAATTTTTAGGAAATTCTGATACTATATTCGAGCTCAGAAGGATAAAGGCCATTAGAAAAGTATATTTTGGTTTCTAGAGCAAAATGATTTAAAAAAAATAGTTTTCTTAAAAAGCTAGAGTCACAATCTTCAAATTGTTTTTTTACTTCCGATATACATAGGTACTATATTCTATATATCAAGTTATGCATTCGTACAAAAAAAAAAAAAAAGTTGAGATAACATTTTTCCATGACATTACGATGGTAGAGAATGCCAAAAAAGTGGGTCCCGGAAGTCCGTCTGTCAGCCTGTCAGTCTGTCTGTCTGTATACGAAGCTGAAGCCTAAACGGATCTACCGATTAATGTCAAACTTGGTATGTAGCGTTATTTGGCAACTCCCCAGAGGAGTTTTTGGAATTAATTTTTTGGACCAAAAATAACGGTAGGTACTTGTCATATACCGATTTTAGTAGAGTTGAAATTGCTCAAAAACGGCTCCAACGATTTTGTTTAAAAATTAAATAGTAAGTTTTAAGATAAGGTCTATCTTCTTAAGAAAAAAATTTTGTTCGAAAATCATTTATTAATGGTACCTGCCATAGAACCGTTTTTTTTTCTGTGATTTCTACAAAATGGCATACCAATTTTATTTTAAAACTTTTTTTCCAAAAAAATTATTTATAAAAAATTAGTTTAAAAAAAAAACGGTTCTAACGATTTGGAATTTTTTTTTTTCTAAAAATGCATCTTAACATATCAATCAAAACTGCATACTTGTTTTGGAGGGCAATTTGATTTGAGATTTTATTTTATTTTATTTTTTTTAAAAAACGAATTTTTTTTTTCCAAATTTTTATATAAAAAATCTTAATAATTTAAGCAACTTTAACCATAAGAGTAAGTTCGTGTGACCCAGTCGTGCATTTTATTTTTTTATGTACCTACATATATTTTAAAAAAATAATAAAAAAGCAAACTATCTTAAGTACTCCTCTCTCACATAAAGTGCTCGTTAAAAGTATCGTTTGCTGGATGTATGAAAATAAGAGGATGTTTTATAACCCTTTTTAGGTTAAACTGAAACTTCAGAGCTTAAGAAATAGTATTGAAAATTTTCTTTTTCTTCTTATAGTCTAAGAGCCAGGAGCAGATTTCTTGCGTGAGAGGTAACCGATTCATATGAATGTCAGAGGTAGCGTGGGTCATTGTGATGACGAATACCTTAGTCTGCCTGCATTTATTTGGGCCGTTGTCGAGAAAAAGCGCATCAAAAGTACCATTTTTCTGAAAATCGATTTAGTGAGGGTAACCACTTAAAATTTATTGATAACCAACGCCACATACTCACTGATAACAAATATACCAATGGCAGACATTTTAAGTGTGGCCAAACCCCCGGCAGACTGTCCCGAAAATGCGTTTTTTTTTGGCGTTTTTAGACTTTGGGGTAACCACCTAAAATTAGTCGCATCCTGTAGCGGTGGACTCCCTGATAACAAAAACACCCATGGCAGACATTTTAAGTGTGGCCAAACCCCCGGCAGACGGTCTTGAAAATGCAGTTTTTCTGAAAATTGATTTATTTAGGGTAACCACTTAAAATTAGTCGCATCCTGTAGCGGTGGACTCCCTGATAACAAAAACACCCATGGCAGACATTTTAAGTGTGGCCAAACCCCCGGCAGACGGTCTTGAAAATGCAGTTTTTCTGAAAATTGATTTATTTAGGGTAACCACTTAAAATTAGTCGCATCCTGTAGCGGTGGACTCCCTGATAACAAAAACACCCATGGCAGACATTTTAAGTGTGGCTAAACCCCCGGCAGACGGTCTTGAAAATGCAGTTTTTCTGAAAATTGATTTATTTAGGGTAACCACCTAAAATAAGTCGCATCCTGTAGCGGTGGACTCCCTGATAACAAAAATACCCATGGCAGACATTTTGAGTGTGGCCAAACCCCCGGCAGACGGTCTTGAAAATGCAGTTTTTCTGAAAATTGATTTATTTAGGGTAACCACTTAAAATTAGTCGCATCCTGTAGCGGTGGACTCCCTGATAACAAAAATACCCATGGCAGACATTTTGAGTGCGGCCAAACCCTCGGCAGACGGTTTTGAAAATGCAGTTTTTCTGAAAATTGATTTATTTAGAGTAAACACTTGAACTAAGTCGCACCCTGTTGCCTTGGACTCCCTGATGACAAAAATACCCATGGCAGACACTTTAAGTCGGGGCAAGCCCCCGGCAGACGATCTTGAAAATACATTATTTGTTAAACTTTTACCTAACCACTTGAAAAAAGCCACAGCCCTTGATTCCTTAACACTTAACATTGATGTCTTATCAGGCGTATCCTCTTGTAGGTATTGACTATGTTTACTGTTTATTTATATCACAATCGAACAGTTTGCATTTTTAATCCTGCATGTACTTAAAAAAAATGAAAATCATTTGAAAACAAAGTTATTTCACACTCAGCGACTCAGCTCACGAAAAATTATAAAAAGTTTAACGTCGCGACGTTGCGATAGTGACATGTAAACAACTAAATTTTTATCAAAAATAAATAAAGTTCTTGCTAGAAGGTTAAGTTTGTGCTTCAAAATGAATAAAAATTTGATATGTGTTCTCCACAATCCAAATGAAAATTGCAACGAACTCAACGGAAAAGTGAAACTATTTTCAACAAAATCCCTAGAAAAGTGTGCGGAAGTTTTAAAAATTAGAAATAAAAACGGATTAGCATATCGACACATAAAACTTCCAGAAAAAATTGATGGCATCAGTGGCTATAAAAGTGTCTGCTACAAAACCTTTACAGCTGTGAAAAGCCGTTACAATCTTCATGCAAATGATGGTAAGAAAATGATTAATTTTTTCTCAGCAGTTCTCTTTTGTAAAATATGTTTATATTTATACATAAATTTGTATGCACTATATATTTATCTAAGATATCTGGTTTGAATAAGGTAAAAAAGATACTGCACTCGATCGAGGACATCTGCAAAATGCACTTTTTAATGTTAGTGGTTTTTTGTAAGGAAATAAATAAATGGATGGGGGTTTTTATTTATGGTAAGATTAACAAATAAATTATATTTACAAAAATAGAAAAAAAGAGGGCCATAATAACTTTTATTGGTAACGATTACATTCAACACAAAAAATGCATATATTCCAATATAATATGAAAATAAAAATAATTTATAAGAAGTACAAAATTGTTTGACTATAAACCTTAATGATTTTTAATATAAAAATCTTTCTTTTTATATCATACGACGCTATGTTTATTCTAAACACATTTAATCTATGTATATACATTACCCACTCATATATTTGTACATTATTACTTTAGCAATAAACGATTATCCTACAATCTCAGAACAACCATTACTTGATGCGTTTGATGATGATATTTTCAATGAAGTAAATGTTACCGAAGCCGATGAGTTCAACGGATTAAATCTTGATTTTGAATTACTCTCTGAAGAAAATATCTCAGATGAAGCAGTAGTGGAAAATGGTTCTGTTAATGTAAACTGTCTGTTTTGCAATCTATCTTCAAAACGTATAAAAATGTCAAGAGAAAAGCTTATTTCTGCAAACAAAACCACGATTGAACAAATCCTTTGCAAAAGCATGTTGGTTGAAAGAGATGAAGTTTATGATAAATTGACATCTAACTTTAACAATGAAATGATAAAGTATCATAAAACATGTCTGGCAAAATTTTTATCGGATGTTCATCGATTCGAAAAAAAGTTGAGCACCATCAAGCTATGAAAACATTTTATCACGATACACTTCATATACATCAAAAACACTAAGAGGTGAACAAGGTAAGACAGCTGAGTACTGGATGAAGTATGTAGAAATGGTGCATCTCAGAAATGATTTTTCACGAAGTATAAGAAGCGGTGATTTTGATTTATACGCTTATTCTTTGAATAAATTAGCTGCTTATTTTTTTGCATTAAATCATCCAAACTACGCTAGATGGAGTGTCAAATTTGTCGATAATTTGTTGAAAATTGACCAAACTCACCCCGAATTGGTAGAAACAATTAAAAAGTGTGGATTTGGAGTAAAAAGAACACAGAAAAACTTTTCAATGTCACCTGTAGATCTTACTTTAGAACAAACTATAAATGCTGATGCAGCTAATCGATTAACAGGCGTATCTTCGTTCACGAATTCCATTTCCGCCAGGATCAAATGGGCTAAAACACATTCTTCTAGAACTGAAAATTTAACTTCTTTATATGCCAAACTTGGAATGGCGATAAAAGATGATGTCAGTCGAGATCTTAAACCAAGTGAAATAAATAGGTTTACTGACAGCTTAAATAGTATAAAAGACGAAATTGAGAAATTTTATAACCCTTTTACGGAACCTCATAACACTATCAACCTGTTTAATATTTGTACAGGCAAATCGGTTTCAAAAACAACACAGAGCTTTTTACTGAGCGTACGAGAAAAAGGATCTTACAAACGCGAAACTTTTATAAGGGAGTGTCAAAAAGATCCTACAAGATTTGAAAAACCAATTCCACGATCTGAAATTAAAAACTTTGCTTTTGACAACAAAAATACTGAAGATTCAGGAAAAGCGAAAATATTGGCATTAAAAATGGAAAGAAATCTAATCGGTAGAGTTTTGTTTTTGGCATCAGAGAATTGTATAAGCTTGGAAGAAGTTTTTAAATATCCGCTCACGCCTGTTCCACAAGCATTTGGACACCTAGATGGAACAATGATAAAAACAGACAAATCCGTTTTCTTCAAACATGTAGAAAAATCTGTTATAAGTAGCCCTCCACAACATATTGATGCAATTATTATTGACGGATTTTTTCTACTGCATACCTTAGGAGAGCTGCCAACGACATATGGTAAAATTGCACACCATATTCTCAAAAAAATTTCTAAGATGAGTGCACACAATATTCATCTGGTCTTTGATCGTATGATATCTCCATCGATTAAAGATTTTGAAAGAGAAAGACGAAAAACTTCGCATGATGATATTGTGTATTGTACCTTAAGAGAAAACCAACAGCGACCAGCGGATTTTGTCAAAGCCTTGAGAAATTCCTCTTTTAAAAAAACACTCAACGACTTTCTTGTTGAAGAATGGAGGAATACCAAATATTCTGAATTAATACAAGATAAACAAATTTTTGTAACTTGTGAAAAAAAGTGTTTTTTATTTAAGACTGAAAACTCTGATGTTTTAAGAGAGGAAGTTTGGCAGCTTGAAAGTGCTCAGGAAGAAGCGGATACGCGCATGATGCTGCACTTGTCATTTCTACAGAGGGGAAGCAGTGTTGTAGTTAAATCACCAGATACCGATGTACTTATTATTTCCCTCACAAATTGGCATTTGCTAAAAAATAATTTAAGTGTGTGGATAGAAACAGGAAAAAGTTCAAAAAATACACTGCGGCTCATAAACATAAACATGGTTTATGAGGAATTGGGCCCAGACCTTTGCGCTGCACTTGCTGGTTTCTACAGTTTTACTGGCTGTGATTTTACACCAGCATTTTTCCGAAAAGGAAAAATACAACCCTTTTTAATACTACAAAAAAGACCGGACTTCCAGGCAGTTTTTTCCAAATTCGGAAGTTCTACCAACATTCCTGAAGAAGATTTTGCCAAAATTGAAGAATTTGTTTGCAAAATCTACAAAACAAAAGCAAACACTGTAGATGCGGCAAGGTTTGAAGTTTTTTATAGATCTTGTAAACCTTCTTCAAAAAATATTTTTAAAAACATTAAAAGTATGTTAAATGTCGTCAAAGTTCGTTTTGTACACACTAACTCTTTTGAACACTTTCAGGTTTTGAAGGAAGTTTATTGCCTCCTAACCGTTCAGTTCTTGAGCAGCAAATAAAAAGATCAAACTATGTGACTCACATCTGGAAAAATGGGGTTACAAATTCCCCTGTCTTTTTAATTCCAGAAAAATGTGGTTGGGTCCTTCAGAACAATATGCTGCTCATTAACTGGTTCGAAGGAAATGCAGCCCCCGAAAATATACGGGATATTTTGAAAAAACATGAAAATGAAAGTGAAGATGACGATAAAACTGATCTCGATTCATCTGACGAGAGTGAAATTGAGTAGGAATCCAATTTAAATACTGTTAATGCTTGTTTTTTTTTTATTTTCCATAAGTTATGTTTATTTCTTTCTTGTAGGTACATACATAATTATTCATCAATTTAATAATGTATTTGTTTTAATTCAGTTAAAAAGCTACAAATAATATAATTTATCTTTCCACTTCCGATTTATAAAAGTTTTTTTTTTTTAATTTTATTCGATGCTACCGAGTTTAAAATTATTGGCTATACATGTGTGTATGTATACCACAATTTTCATCAGTTTGGTGTTTTGGTGATTGAAGCAAAATCTTGTAGTTTAGGTAAGTAGTTACAAACAAACAAACATGAGTTTAATCCCTTATCCGTCTTTGCCAGGTCTAAAAAAAAACAGTTTTGGGCCACTTCAACGTTTAGCCACACGTTTAAAATTTCTTTCATGGGTATGCTTTTGAATCAAGGGTTACAGGATGTGGCTTTTTTCAAGTGGTTAGGTAAAAGTTTAACAAATAATGTATTTTCAAGATCGTCTGCCGGGGGCTTGCCCCGACTTAAAGTGTCTGCCATGGGTATTTTTGTCATCAGGGAGTCCAAGGCAACAGGGTGCGACTTAGTTCAAGTGTTTACTCTAAATAAATCAATTTTCAGAAAAACTGCATTTTCAAGACCGTCTGCCGGGGGTTTGGCCACACTCAAAATGTCTGCCATGGGTATTTTTGTTATCAGGGAGTCCACCGCTACAGGATGCGACTAATTTTAAGTGGTTACCCTAAATAAATCAATTTTCAGAAAAACTGCATTTTCAAGACCGTCTGCCGGGGGTTTGGCCACACTTAAAATGTCTGCCATGGGTGTTTTTGTTATCAGGGAGTCCACCGCTACAGGATGCGACTAATTTTAAGTGGTTACCCTAAATAAATCAATTTTCAGAAAAACTGCATTTTCAAGACCGTCTGCCGGGGGTTTGGCCACACTCAAAATGTCTGCCATGGGTATTTTTGTTATCAGGGAGTCCACTGCTACAGGATGCGATTAATTTTAGGTGGTTACCCTAAATAAATCAATTTTCAGAAAAACTGCATTTTCAAGACCGTCTGCCGGGGGTTTGGCCACACTCAAAATGTCTGCCATGGGTATTTTTGTTATCAGGGAGTCCACCGCTACAGGATGCGACTTATTTTAGGTGGTTACCCTAAATAAATCAATTTTCAGAAAAACTGCATTTTCAAGACCGTCTGCCGGGGGTTTAGCCACACTTAAAATGTCTGCCATGGGTGTTTTTGTTATCAGGGAGTCCACCGCTACAGGATGCGACTAATTTTAAGTGGTTACCCTAAATAAATCAATTTTCAGAAAAACTGCATTTTCAAGACCGTCTGCCGGGGGTTTGGCCACACTTAAAATGTCTGCCATGGGTGTTTTTGTTATCAGGGAGTCCACCGCTACAGGATGCGACTAATTTTAGGTGGTTACCCCAAAGTCTAAAAACGCCAAAAAAAACGCATTTTCGGGACAGTCTGCCGGGGGTTTGGCCACACTTAAAATGTCTGCCATTGGTATATTTGTTATCAGTGAGTATGTGGCGTTGGTTATCAATAAATTTTAAGTGGTTACCCTCACTAAATCGATTTTCAGAAAAATGGTACTTTTGATGCGCTTTTTCTCGACAACGGCCCAAATAAATGCAGGCAGACTAAGGTATTCGTCATCACCATGACCCACGCTACCTCTGACATTCATATGAATCGGTTACCTCTCACGCAAGAAATCTGCTCCCGGCTCTCGGTCTATTATTTTTGTTTGTTTCTTTTGAACTTTACTTCAAAAAAGCTGTAGTACAGGAAGAAAATTAATATTGCAAAGCAAACTACACCGAAAAAAATGTCAAAGGAAAAATTAGGATGTGAAATTAGGAAAATCAACTTATTTTTTAGTGACACTCAATATGTACGTACAAAAATTTTTTTTTAATTTTCTATTAGAAAATTAATAAAACATAGATTGAATGCATTGCAAAAGCCATTTCGTTGTCAAATTAAAATCGAACAAAGTTCCTAATGTTCGATACAAGTAACTCGGAAACATACCTGCTCTCTTATGTGACCCATGTCATAACAAATCTTAAAAACAATCCCACACCCCAAATTATTTATGTCAGATTAAGATCAAACCCTTGTCAAACTGAAGTCAATAAATTGTGACTAAATTGTTTTTTTTTTTTTTAAAGTAGTTTCTTATTAATACTAATTTCTCTTTAACCCGTTATGATCCGTTCGCATCTCTCTGATTCATTTGAAATATAAAAACTAAAAATTTACTATTCAACGCAGCCTCGCCAGACATATATAAGAAAATTTCTCTGACTGACAGATAAACATAGCTAAGCTTATCTATTTCTAATGCGTCGCGTCTTTGCTTTAAAATTTATGACTTAATGACAATGGAAGCTCAAATTCAATGAAAGTTTTTTGGTTATATTTTTTTTGTTTAACTTTGATTTGTTATTTTCTGCACGCATAAACGAAAATACCATAAATGTCAAAAAAAAAAAAAAAAAACTAAAATTTCTCCATCCAATCTCAATCAGAGAGAGAAAAGTGACATATCCAAAATCATCAATGAACACAATTTGATCATTTCTATGACACTCATATAGTTGCGACATGCAATTTGCATTTTTTCGCGCGCGCACACCCTCTTCTCCAAAAAACCACAATCCGCGACGTTGATATGTGTAACGGACATAAATCGACTCTTAAATCCGATTCCACACCATTTCGATAGAGGTGACCGCAAAGTTCGGCAATTAGCATGCCAAAGCGCATAGATAAGCGATATGGCGATGGCGGGCGATTAATATCGATGGCGTTTAGATGCAAATGACTCAATCTCATTGGAATTCAAAACAAATTCCAAAACGAACCGAAAAAAAGCAAGCAAACAAACAGCACACTCCATATTGACATTTCGCACTGTTTGTTTCCTAATGCGGTGAGCGGTGGTGATGCTGATGAAGATGATATATAAGTTTAAGTTCAAACCACAATTGGAACGATGAAGATGACAAACAACATGAAAGACGCGTTCGTTGTATATGATAAAAGTCAAGTCACACCAAAAATCTGTAAATCTTCAAACGGAATGATGACCCAGTGATGAACGACAACAGAATTTCCCTTTCTCTTTTTTATTTTTTTGGTATTTTTTTTTTTTTGTTGGTTTTGTTTTCAAGTCCAAAGAAAGTTTTATTTTGGCAGCGCAGCCATTCCAATTCCGATTCCATTTCCCATACCTATTTAATATGGCAGCTGCTGCAGTCATCTGGGCGTCTGATGTACCGTTGTTCATCTCCGGAGAAGAATATCATCACGTTAAGTTACGTAAGACCGAAATTCTCTTTTAGGTAATCTCAAATTAAATTAGGTCTCATCTCTCTCCACTCTCCAACTCACCGCATCAACGACCACCGAAGACGATTCGAAGATGAAGAAGAAGAAAAACGAAATGAAGATGCGGGCTGGGCGTGCTTCTGCTTATTCGGCTTGGAATATGGAATATAGTAGTTCAAGTTGATGTGGTGGAATTGAGGGAGGTCAACAAAAATAATGGTAGTCTCGTCAGTCGTCACAGAGACAGCCCAAATGATGTAGATTTTTTTTTTGTTGGTTTTATTGGAGAAATCGTTATCGGTTTTGGATGATAGGGTTACATAAGTCTTTTGGGTGAGACATTCTTATTGCCGTAAAAAGAAATATAACAATCGATAGTAAGTTGAAAGTTAGTTGGAATTAAGTAACAAAATCAACACGCACAAAAAATTGACTCACAGGAAAGTGAGCTGTTCTTGTATACTTTATTTATTGATTTCCGCTACCACCGGAAATTAATCTGAATGTGAGGGCGATACTGTTTCCGTTTAATGACAGATTAATAGAATGAGTGATTATTGAAAGAACTTAGTTTCCAAGTTCAAAGAAAGAGAATGAGCAAAATTGTGTGAATTATGCACAACTTTTGTCGCAAAAGCTGTTTGTTGTTGGGTGAGAAAAGTTTATGCAAAGTTAAATTTCAAGGTCGAAGAAAAAAAATATTTGGAGTTTGTGGAGTCATGACCTACAAACTTTAGTCGGCAAACTTTAAGAGAAATTAAGATAGAATAAATTTTAGCAAACAGTGTAAGGCACCGTCAGAAATTAGTAATATGTTTAAAAACTTGTTTTTTTTTTTTACGAGCGGACAATTTTCAATTAATTTAGGTACAATGTTTTTTTTTTTTGTGATTTTTGAAAAATCTATGTTATTTATTAATAGTTTAATTGAGCAGCCCATCAATAATAAAAGAGCACTAAAGCATCATTTCCGAATTATTAATATTGTTATTGAAAGGCAAATTTTCGAGAATAGTGTCAAACTTATTGAGCTTAAAGTGGAAGTGGCCGAACAGCTCTGATTTTGATGATCTTTTTTTTCAAACGTCGGTAATTAAAAATACTTTAAAGTCTATAGATTAAAAATTGTCTATAGATTATCTACTGTTGCCGTTTTGATTTTTTAAATTAAATTGAAGATATTTGTGAAAAAAAAAAAAAATTTTTTCAAAAATTTTACTATAATTTCATAACTTTAATAATGCCAAAAGCTTGTCTAGTCAATTAAAGTAAAACAACTAAATTATATCTAAATGAAGGACAATCTTCCATCGTTTAGGCGATAAATAATATTTTCTCACAAATTGACTTCAAACACAAAAAAAAATACTTGAACACAACGGCAACACCTACAATATTTTAGTATACATTTTTAAAAAGCTAGAAGCTTATTTATATTTGTAAAATTAAGTAAATTGACTGAAGGGTTTTTGAAAAAATGGTAATTAAACAAAAAAAAAAATTATTGAAAAAATTTTAACATGTAATTTTTAAAACTTTTTCGTAACATAAAATGCATTTATTTTTCAAATTTTTTTGGCCACATTTATTATGATTTGAAATTGTAAAAGGAAATGTGAATAGCTATGTATTACATTTTATAAAAAAAATTAAAAAGCATTTCATTTTCGAAGAACTTTTTTAAATAGAAGTTTTGAAACAAAATTTAACTTATTTTTTTTTAAGTTCTAAAAAAGTTATTTTTTATTTATTCAATAGCCCTTATTGTTGAATGTTAAATATCATAAGATTAGAGTTATTGTTTACCAAAGTCTTTGAGAAAATCAATTATTTCAATGCAAAAATTATTTAAATTTTATCAATAAAATCCAATGAAATTGAAGTAAATTTTAATTTTTTTTTTTTTCAAAACCGTAATAAATATTACCTTTTCTTCTTCAGAATTCATCTAATAACATATATGGCCAAATTTTTTTTTAAATAAATTCATATTTGACTACGAAAAAGTTTGAAAAAAAAGTCATTTCAAAATTTTTTCAAAAGTTGAGGACCATTCTTTCAAAAACTCTTGATTAAATTTAGTAGACTTAAATTTTACAGATAGAAATGAGATTCTGGCTTTTTAAAAACGTGTATGCAAATATTGTAGGTGTTGCCGTTGTGTTCAAAATATTTTTTGTTGTGTTTGAAGTCAGTTTGTGAGAAAACTGCATTTATCGCAAACGATGGAAGATTGTCTTTTACTCCCATATATTTTTTTTTTCCTTAAATTACCTAGAGAATCTTTTGGTATCATTTATTTTATGAAATTTGAGCAAAAAAATGGTTTTGTTAAAAAAAAATAAATTTTAATTTTAAAAAACAATACGGCAACATCGGCAATTTTTAATCTATAGACTTTGAAGTATTTTTAATTACTGACGTTTGAAAAAAAAAAGATCATCAAAATCAGAGCTGTTCGGACGGGTTCCCTTATAATTTGCTTTAGTTACTTCACTATTATAACTAATTCCAAAAATAATAAAACATTTTCATAAAAAAATTCTCGATGAATAGCATCCCGTAAAACAGTTCGTATCCGTCTTATTTTAAAAGATCTTTAGTCAATAATGGTCTTTGGAAAGTTTAGTCATGAAATAATAAAAACTTACAATGGTCAACAAAAGTTTCTAATTTCTAATATAATTTTACTTACTTAATTCTAATTCTGAAGACAGAAAAATGTATTTCTTCATGTTTCGGTGATAAAAAAATCAACTTAGAGTTCTTTTATCTCAAAAAACGTGCCATTTTGAGTTTTTCAAACAAACAAAATGTGGTTTTTTTTTTCAAAGGGCGTAATTTAACTTTCAAATTTTTCAGAACAAAATTTTTTTGTTTATTTTTTTTTTAATTCTATATGGAAGGGCTATAAATTAATTTTGTTTTTTCAATCAAATATGCAAAAATAAATCCCCAAAGAGAATGGAGTTTTTTTCTAGATAATTAGCTATGTTTCCAAAAATGAAATGAAATTCCACTAATATAAACATAAGGAACAAAAATATTAAACAAAAATAAATCCTATAGTAGGAAAAGGACAATAAGAATATTTAACATGTACAATGAAAAAAAGATAGCTATTATATATATTTAATTGTACAATCAATCTAATAAAGTACTAGTTTATTTAAAAGATACATTCTTTTGGTTTGCAAAAAGAGCGCCAGAATTTTTTTTTTATTAAAAGTAAAAAGAAATTGCAAGACTTCTCTTTGAGAACGGAGCTGAAGAAAACTTGAACAATAGAAAGATTTTAATTATTATTTGTCTAAAAGACAAAAATGGTTTTCGAGTTGGTACCTACAACGATTCCTAGAAAATGAAAAATATTTTCTACAAGAAAAAAAAGCAATTTCACCACAAATTAATTCCACTGATACTTAGGTCGTTTTTGAAAGATGTTTTAAAATTGTATAGGTACATATTTTTTTTTAAACGATTTTCATTTTTTTTTTGTATAAAAATTCCTTTATATATATCATATCATTTATAACGGTGTTTAATTTATTATAAAAACAAATTTTACATAATGTAACTTATGAAATTTGTAAGAATATCAAATTACAACTACATATTATAAAAACTTTAATATTAGAGCAATTTATTTTATTTATTTATTTAAAAAAAAAAATAAAATTAGAAAATACAAGAAAATTGATTCTTTTCACCGTAAATTTTTTCCTTCTAAATTAAAAAACAACATTTTACCCCAATCTCCGGAAAAATTTCTACTGGGCTCGATTTTGTTATAGACCTTCGTTACGGCGTTCTTATGAGGATGTGAAAAATCGACATTGATATGGCGCCGGCGTTAGAAGTTATAGAGGTCAAAAGGTCACGAAAATCAGTTATTCGCATATATCTCGCGACCTGTTGCTCGGAGGTCAATAGGAATCCATAGAAAAATTGTATGCATTTTCATCAACCGTTTTCGGAGTAGAACGCTGAGAAAGAGACTATATTAAAACGTCGTCATTTAACTACATAAATAGTCATTTAACTCTTAGAAGTAGTCTAAGATTGATTTGGGGTGTCTTGACCCTCAAATGCTTTTACCCTGAGACCAAAACGTTTCAGAGTAGGTAATTTTGACCTGAGGGTCAAAGATTACTGGTAAGATTTTAAAACATAGTTAGTTAGTAGGTAAGTAAGTTAGTTAGTTAGTTAGGTAGTTGGTTAGTGAGTTTGAATATCGATTTCAAGGGAAACTTATAAAAACATATTAATAAAAACCAAAATAGATTAAACATGTATTTTCCAGTATTCAAATACAAAATTATTCACTCTTGAATAAAACAAACCTATTATTACGTGTCATGTATTATGCCTACGCTTGAAATAGCTCTATTCCGAAAACGGTTGGTTTTACAGAAAAACGCATAAAACAATATTTGTAGATAATTTTATGACGAACAATTTTTCTATGGATCCTTATTGACCTCCGAGCAACAGGTCGCGAGATATATGCGAAAAACTGATTTTTGTGACCTTTTGACCTCTATAGCTTCATTACAACGCCGCACAGTGTGTCGTCCCCTTATGATAAATCACTTTTTTTTTTTGTTAAAAATTAATATTTTTGCTATTAAAATATAATTTAGAAGTGTCAACTCATATGAAAACATATTTATCTTACAAAATAACCCAGGTTATGTATTCAAAATAAGCTCCGAAACATGAGTATCTCGGAAATCGAAAATATTTTGAGGAATTTATGGGAATCGTTGAGAGTATATATTTCACGTTTGGTAATTGTTTGAAAAATTTTGTTAATGTTATTTTGTTTATTTGAGTGTTGTTGTAAAACGTATAACAAAAAAAATTTAATTTATAAAATTATATATGAGTTATTAAAATTTCTTTGATAAATGGCCAAAAAAAAAAAATTTAATTTTTAAACTTAATTTAAAAAAATACTTATTAAATCATATCGATAATTTTTTTATATTATTTTGCCATAGGCCTATACTTAATATTGGCAAAGTTTGGTCTGCTTCTGTTTGCGATTACCAGAGATATTCACATTTATGTGCTACGAGTCAAGTACTCAAAATAATTCAGTTTTTGAGAAACATCTTCAAGGGGATCACAAAAATGAAAAAATCGATGTTTTTAATAATTTTTAGCCATACACAAGTAACAAAAAGCTGTTTATGTAATTAAAAATATTTTAAATATTGTGTTCAACAAGAAAAAAATTATATTTTTCTGCATACTAAATTTTTAATATAATTACTTGACCCGGCCACGCTCTACTGTGTATCATAGCGTATTTACCAACCTCGCCGATATAAGAATTTACGAAAATGCAAATAAAACGTTATTTCAAAATTTGAAAGCGATTGACCAAAAACTATTCGAGATTTGCTATGAAACGCAAATAAACATACGATTTTTTTGTATAGAGAAGATAAACAAAACAAGTTGACTTCAACTTAAGATTTCTCAAGGTAGAAAAAAGATATTGAAAAGATTTAAACGGGCTTTAAAAGAAAACATTTAGTTCTTTTAGAAACTGTCACAAATTTACTTAAAATAAATCACCACGTTCAAGAACATAACCTCAAAAACTGTTAAAAAACGACATTTCAGATTTTCTAACGGGAATATTTCAAAAACGTGATATGATAGAATTTTTCTGAGTTCGGATTCGAGTTCAACACACCAAAAACCTTACGAAAAGTATATTTTTGTTTATATATAAAATAAAAATTAATTTTGCTCACAAGTGGCTTCTTCAATAAATGTTAATTTCATAAATTTATACATAAAAAAAAAGTAATAGGTTGTTTAATTTGTTAATTTGTAATTTTGTTTTCTATTCCTGCTATAAAAACACAAAAAAAGATATTAAAACTCCAAAAACTTAGCTGCAAGTATTTATGATAAACTTTTGTATGGGCTCGACACACTGTGCGCCGTAACGAAGGTCTATACCAAAATCGAGCCCAGTAGGAATTTTTCCTCAGATGAAACCTAAAATTACTGGACTACTAGGTATTTCATATGAATACTTTTAAAGAGATTAACAAAATAATTTTAATATTATCTAAGAATTCATAATTTAAACAAATGTTTTTTTCAAAAAAACGACATTTGATCTTATCTTTGTTTAAACTATAACTTTTCAAATAGGAATTACCTACAAAAAAATTTTAAGTTGAGTTTCTCAATTGGCAAAGCGTAGGTTTTCAGATCGTTGGCTCAGTTTTGAAAAATTCACTTTATTATATTAAACTGTTGTAGTTTGATTTATCTCAACTCAAAAAAAAAATGTTTTAACAAGTTCTCAACATAGCTATATCGACATCGATAACAAAAACTACGTCACATAAACTATGTCAAAAATAGCCTCAAAAACGTATTTTGAATGCATTTCGAGAGAGAAACTAGACTAGGTGAAAAAATCTGCAAAATAATAGCTATCAAAAAAGTAATATGGGTAACTGTGGCGTATGTGTAACATTTATTCATTTACACACCAAACAAAATTTTAATTTTTAAAATTAAGCAAAGTTACTTTTTTATAACACACTTATTTTCAAAACACTTAACAACTGTACCACAGTGCAATGCACTGAATGATGCCTGGATTTAAGACGTACAGAACAAAGGGTGGCATGACGCAAACCAATTTTTTTGGATTTCACTCTGATCGTTATTTTAACCTTAAATTAAAATTAGAAATTATTTTTTAATAACACTTAAAGGGCAAGGGCAGCATAAATCTTGTGAAAATAAAAAGTAATTTTTAGTTAAATTTTTCCCACATTCATTGTACTCTTATTATCAAGTGTTGATACAATTCTGAAAGTTTTAATAATGCACAAGTTTAAAATCCCATAGCCCACATTTTCAGAGTAATTTTATTTGTTTTTTGTTTTTTTTCTTTTTAATAGTTTTGAACATCAAACCCAAAGAGAGTGTGTGTACTTGTGTGGTTTTGTACTATTGTTTGATTTGATGGGTCACACGCTAATGGTATCACATATATAAATTCGAACGTATTCGCCTATGGGTGAAAGTCTGACCGTGGGACATGAGCGCACCTTGAAAACAATGGCAATTGAATGCCAATCACGGGAGCCTGCATTTCACACATTAGCACAGCGGTGCGGTGGTATCGCTCCGGCAGCTGCTGCCGGTCGTATACCGTGTCGCTGCCGATACACATTCGTTGTTCTGCTTTAATTGTACTCGTATAATACAACTTGACTTGTGTCTTCAGTAGCCTCGTCGTTGTATACATTCCTTGATTATAAATTATGTAGGTTTTCTATTTTTTTCAAATCAAAAATTAATGTTTTGATGCTGATGCACCTGGGATGGGGTCACAATCACTATAGCAGCTAGCTAGCACCACCACCAACCACATTCAGCTTCTTCAGATAGAAGAGTTTATATGGTGTATGGAGTTTTGATATGCATCACTGGGATGAAACTATTGACACGCACAACTTTCCAAGTGAATGTCGACGGAGAGAGAAAAACTTTATACAAGAAGACAAATTGTAAATTGGCTTATTTCATTGCTCGTATAGAGCAAACTGGTAAATATTGGTCATTGGCAAATAGTAATAATCAGATGGTAGTCTTGAATTATCTTCAAATAAATTGTAAGCACGATGAGAAGGTTGCACACGATCAGTGTGATGACTCTTCTAGACGGTCTTCGATGGCTGCAGTTGAAAACTAAATTGCAGCAAGCCACATGAGTAAGGTCGGGGCCGGATGTTTGTTTATGTTTGAATATTATTGGCTGATATTTTTGTTTGCCCAAAGGCAATTTTTAGAAGTAAACTTGGTATTTTGGGGTCAAATTAATGTTAACAATGATTTTAACTTCGAAAACAAACTGTCACTTTCAAAAATCTAATAGCAATAAAGTGTGTATTATACAAAATTTCTACTTGCAAGCGTCAACTTTTTATTTTAACACACAACAACAAACACAACAAAAAAGAAATAGGGAAATTGCTTTGACTTAGCTTTTTGTTTAATATTAATTTTTTTTTAGTTGGCGAAGCCTGGGAATAGAACTTGGAATTCTGGCATCATAGTCCATCGCACTAGCCATTTCGCCACAGGGTGCTACCTCGTTTAATACTACGAAGGTTAAATCCTGCAATATTTGCTACGAAAAAGTCTTAAAAAGACAGCTGCAATTTTCATGCCAGATATTTTTTTATAGAACCAAGTCCCAGCTAAAATTAGTTATGTATAATAAAGGGGTTGGGGTCAAAATTCTGCCGGGGTCAAAATTCTTTTATCAAAATTCTGCTTTCAAAATTCTGCTTTCAAAATTCTGCTTTACAAAATTCTGTTTTTCAAAATTCTGCTTTTCATAATTCTGAGGGTTAATCCAATACTGTGTCACTTTGTTGTATCCTTATTTAAGTCTGATTAAGAGCGTCGATTTTTAAAAACGAAATTAGTACTTAATTACATAAAATTTTGAAATTTTTTTCCAATTTTTACTTGCGATATTGGATAAAAAAAAGTTGAGATAGCATTTTTCCATGACATTACGATGGTGGAGAATGCCAAAAAAGTAGGTCCCGGAAGTCCGTCTGTCTGCCTGTCTGTCAGTCTGTAAACGAAGCTACAGCCTAAGCGGATGAACCGATTGATGTCAAACTTGATATGTAGCATTATTTGGCGACTCTCCAGAGGTGTTTTTGGAATTAATTTTTTTGGACCAAAAATAAGGGTACTTGTCATAAACCGATTTTAGTAAAATTCAAATATCTTGAAAACGGCTAAAACGATTTTGTTTAAAAAATTCAAATGTAAGTTTAAAGACAAGGTCTCTTCTAATAAAACATTTTTTTTTTTTGAAAATCATTATTAACCGTTAGAACGGTTTTTTTTCAAATTCGATTATCTCCGAAACTGCTTATTCGATTTCAACGAAACTTTTTGTGAAGAAGCATTTATATAATTTTAATATAAGCCAAAAATTAAATTTAAAAAAAAATAATTTTTGGAT
Organism: Episyrphus balteatus; assembly: GCF_945859705.1. Taxonomy (NCBI): domain Eukaryota; kingdom Metazoa; phylum Arthropoda; class Insecta; order Diptera; family Syrphidae; genus Episyrphus; species Episyrphus balteatus. The sequence continues at coordinate 39,699,472 of NC_079136.1, forward strand.
TTAAAAAAAAAAATTTGAAAATTTTTTTTTTTGAAAAATCAAGTTTTCGATGTTTTCGTTTTTTTTTTTTTAATTTTGTTTTTAGATGTTGATTTGTGATTTCTACAAAATGGCATAGGTACCAATTTTATTTCCAACTTTTTTTATTTATTAAAAAATTCGTTTTTTAAAAAACAGCTCCAACGATTTTGAAAAAAAATGCATCTTAATATATCAATCAAAACTGCATACTTGTTTTGGAGGGCAATTTGATTTCAGATTTTATTTTATTTTTTTTTTTTAAACAAATTTAATTTTTTTTTATTTTTTTTTTTTTGTACCTACCTATATAGTAGGTACCTACATTTTCCAAAGTTCTATATAAAAAGTCTTAAAAACTTAAACAACTTTAACTCTAAGAGCAAGTTCGTGCTACCCAGTCGTGCATTTAATTTTTTCAAAATTTTGTGTTTAAAAAATTAATTTTTCAAAAACTATGCTTTAAAATTGCTTGATTTAAGAAAGAGGTTTTGTCTTTTTGTCAACCTCCCTCCCATACGATTTTTTTCTTGTCTCTACCCAACCTACACGCTCTAGGTTTTTGGCACATTACTCCTGAATCACCCTGTGTATAAAATTTTTCATATTGAGCATTTCCTTTATGTTTGTTACCTCATAACTTTGTACCTAGTGAACCAATTTTGATAATTCTTTTTGTATTGGAAAGCTGGTGCTTGCAGTGTGGTATCATTTCAATTTCCATTAAATAGCAAAATATTGATTGAAACTTGCTAGGAAAAGCTTTGTTCAAAAGCCCCTTTGAAAGCTTGTGGTAATCTAATATTGAAATACATTTTATACCCCCCAGCAGGCAATCTGGAGATAATTTTGGTCCCACAACGTGAACCTATGTCCAAGAGCTTTTAGAAAAGAATCTCTATGCATTAATCTTGTGAGATCCTATTGCAAACTTTCATGTCCTCACTATCTGGAGTCCTGGAGAGAATTCTTGTAAGATCGGAGCTCACAAGATGAATCTTTGTCCAACGAGCTTCTTGTAATATTTATGTATTATATACCAACTATCTATTATAACACAGGTCGACAAAAACAAAAATATATAATCACCCTTCCCCCTCCTAAGATTTGCTTTTGTAGTGTTGGGAGCAAAAATACAATTTTCATACCCTAAGAGCCTAACTCGAGTCTTATGAGCTATAATGCAAGAACCGTGCATTGTACAAAAAAACTGTTAAGGTATAAAATGTAGATAATTTAAAGCTCTACATTGTTGCCAAAGCACTTTATTCGACTTAAATTATAAGAACAAAGTTATGATGAATACAAGGGTTTTTTTGCTCCGAAAAAACCCTGTTTTGTTGAGTTCAAACTGTAATATTTTTTTATCTAACTTCTACATTGTAAACTTTTATACTTTTTTGAAAACTGCAAAACCGGAACAAGTTTTAAAAATAATAAACCAGAGTCACACAATACAAATTTTTTTCGTCTTGTTGCTCTGAAATAAAAGTAAGAAATTGAGTTTTTTATGAAACTCGGAACTGTTAATTAATTTGCAGAAAAATGGCGTATGAAATAAAAAATATTTTTATTAATTAATTGTTTCTTATTGTTAGGCAATGTTTTAGTGAAAGAATTGTAAAAAATAAAAATCAATTATGGGCAGAGAAAGCAAAATAATGTTGCAAAGTAGGGATTTTTCGAAATTTCATAAGAACTGTAAGTATTTGGGATGAACAAGTTACCAAATTCTGAGAGATATTAAGTTAGCCTATCAGCCCATTTTGTTTAATCCATTACGTTTAGACACCCAACAAAATAATAAAAAAAAACTATGCAAACAAATTAATTTAACTTTTCAATATATAAAGAATTTCAATATGGCTACAGTTTGGATACAGTTATTTGCTAAGCAGTTATTTTTGTATAATATATAAAAATACCACAGAGTGAATTACTTTTACCATAAATATTGAAAATAGAAGGTAATGCCTCAAGCTCCCATTTGACAAAAATTCGAACAAAACGAAAATTTTGATTTAATTTTTCTTTTTTCTTCTTAAATTTCCTTTTTTTTATTTTTCTGAATATGAATATGAAAACAGCATTAAAATGAAGAAAACAAAACAAAAATCAGCACAAATTTCGTGTTGACCTGTGTAATCTGCGTATTTTAATTTCTATTTCCGTGATCTTAAGTGGATAGTTGTATTGGGTACTATTTAACTGCTTAGGACAAAAAAGTTTTCGGGCTTCTATTGCGTGCGATCATACACTGAGGGAAAAAATAAATTGAACTTGAAACGTCGTTGTTTCAAAGATGAACTACTTTGATTTATGTGACTTTAAGATACGAAACCATCAAAAATTAACATTTTTTCAACGTTGATTTAAAAATGTTCATCTTCAACGCAAAATCATTCCGAATAATAGTTAAATCAATGTGGTTTTCATTGATTTCACGTTGTTTTATGGTGGCTTTTCCCTCAGTGTACGATTAAAAAATTGTAAAAATTGTATGAAAATGGTGTCGGCTGCGTTTGGTATTCATATCCTGTTCTTGGTACCTATGATGTGTTGGATTTTTACTTGCGAAATAGATACTGTAGGACAAAATGTTGGATTCGTCAAAATTTTCAAGACCTTAAATTTTGTATTTAGATAAAAAAACTCATTTTTTTTTTTTGAAAATTCATTTTTTCTGAATTTTGTTTTTACATATGTGTCAAATAATTATTTCAATGAACAAAAATTATGTTTTATTTTCTGTTTTCTTTTGTTCACATAATAATTCCTTCAGAATAGCATACCAATTTTTTTTTTTTTTGAAATATACAGTTTTTAAAATTTTTTTAAAGAAAAAACTAATTAAAAAAAAATTTTAATACCATTTTCAAAAAAAAAACCCAAAAATATGTTTATACCTAAACAAAACTTAATGCCACTCTCAGTTTAAAGATTTTAATCATTCAAAAGTGTGTTTTCGTTGTTTTAAAAATAATTTTTAATCCTCTTTCTTATAAAGTTAATGAAAAATCTAAACTAGAATTTTTGTTTTATGAATACTGCTATAAGAAATTTTAAGATTCTAAGAAACTTTTACCACTACAACAAGTACGTGTGACTCAGTTGTGAATTTAATTTAATTCTTTTCTGAGTTATATGTGGGAAATAACTAAAAATTAAATAATTTAACTCTTACGAACTCTAAAAGTGTAACTCATAGAGGAAAATGAAACACGGTTAATTTATATTTCCAATGAGATCCTTGCAAATTTTCTGTACGTTGATACGGGATGATTAAATCACCAACTTCTCAATTCATAGAATTGCAAGAAAACGTTCACTTCTTAGTCATATTGATTTACAAGTCTTATTTAATACTAACATGCTAATGCAACATTATAACATAAACTTGCGTTATTTTACAAACTCATTATTCTTCAACAAATAAACAAACAAAGTAACAAAAAGCAAGATAACAAACGGTTTGCTCTAATAAATCCAACAAAAGAAAAAAAAAAAAAACACATAATAATTATCGTATCGTGATCGATCGTCACTTTTCATTATGCAAATAAATAATCTCCATAACTCAACGATTATATCAGCAGAAAAAAAAAAAATTAACCAGAAAATATTACCATCATCTTCGGTCGTTATAGTCATCGTTATTCTGAGGAAGGAAATCACCGTAATAATAATTCTCCATCCGATATGTCTGTCAGTTTTAAATAAAATTAAGTAATCTTGACGGATATACATTATAATTGTAAACGGAGTCAGAAATTAGCAAGCATTTTATGTGAGAGTTGTATGTGATCGACAAAAAAAAAAGTTGAATGAAGAAAAAACGTCATATCGCAAAATCTTCAAGCCATACTCAAGTGAAATCTTTTGCACCAATTAATATTGACCAATCACGACCATAAATGACGACGAGAGTGTGAGAGGAGCTTGGTGAATACTGAACTGATACTAAGTGCGATGAGAGTTTATGTCGTGCTTACTACCATCGTGCATTGCTCGATTGAAGAGATAACAAAAAAAAAAAGAAAGTTAAACTCATCTTTTATTGTATCTCAGCATCACAGCGATATCGTTGAACATTTTTTCGTAATTTTACTTAAAATAATGTACTATACGCATTATTTCGGTTTTGCAATATTATTTGAAATATTTTCATTCAAGGCAAATATAGGTATCAACTTGCCGACAGAAGTTTAAAATTTTCTTCTGTTCAGTTCCAAAAGCAATTTAAAGCTATTAAAAAAAAAGGCTTTCGTTTATTTTGCAAATAAAAATTATACCTCTCTCATTTCACGTTCGTTTTAATATCAGGTTTCTTGGTACATGAATCTGGAAACAATTTTATGATTTTAATAATTTCAGAAAATTTAAACAATTCTTAATTAAGCGACGTCTTGCTTCGAGATATTTGTTTGTAATTAATTTTAATAAAAATAATAATTATTATGACGTGCTATTTAATGAGAAAAAAATAATAATACAAATTTTCATTGTTATTTTCCTTGTAGAAAAATCAAACTTATTAAATTTCAGAAAAAAAAAGAATTCCCTGAAGCAAAATGTGACATGTATAAAGTGAAATGGTTGAGATGGAATCGGGTCCTTTAATTAAAAATAAATAAAAATTAATTTAAATAATATATTTTTATTTAAAGTGGTCATATATTTTGATTAAAAAATTAAAACAATTCTGAGAAAAGAATTAACAGGAAAATATTAACCATTTCTCTTAAAATTTAAATGCTTTTATGAATTTCAAAGGCTTGATAAATTTTAAAGTAAAGCTCTAGCCATTTAATGGAATAAGTCGTTTAAACTTTAAATACTTTTAGGTCCATTTTCTTCACTCGGAGTTGAACATAACTTGAGAATTTTTAATATAAAAATTCTCAAGTTTTGTTCAACTCCGAGTGAAGAAAATGGACCTTAATGGACCGAATTAAAGTTATTTTTTTTTTTTTTGAAATATCGAATTAGTTTGAAAATTGAAATATATACATATTTTATTAATTCTCCTGAAAAAAATTGAATTCAGTTCAACTGCTTTTTTTACAACATTATTCATTTTTTTAAGTAAATATCTACAACATAAATAAAATAAATATGTACACTATCCATAAATAACCCGTTTAAATATATGTAAAAATAAGTTTCGATGTCCAAAACCAAGCCTAATCTTTACAAAACTTAAAACGTCACTATTCACGGAAAACTAAATTTTTACTTGCAATATACACACATAGGTACTATAGGGCAAGTTTAGGATTCGTAAAAAAATCAAACTCGAGATTCCTATCAATTTTCTGACGGGCAATTCTGTCTGTCTGTCCGTCTGTCCGTCTGTCCGCCTGCCCGTCTGTCTGTCTGTCCGTCTGTCTGTACTTCTAGCAGAGCCGGTTTAAGGGGGGGGGCAGCCTGGGCCGTCGCCCAGGGGCGCAAGAATTGAGGGGCGCCGCAGGCGCCCCGAACTTTTACAAAAGTTATATAAATAACGAAGTCTTTCCAATCGATATTTTATTTTTTTTTACATTCACAAAGGCGCCCCAATTTGTTTCTATTTTACATTTTCAACGGCGCTCGTATTGTTTGTCCTAAACTTTTTGAAGAATGAAGGCGCCCCCCAATTTTGGGTTAATTTATTTGGCTTCCGGAAGGACAATGGTGTCCAAAATCTTCGTTCATCTTTGAAGAACAAGGCGCCCTAATTTCTTTTGAAAGACTAAAGCAATCCTAATATTCCTCCTACCAATTTAATTTTTACAAAGGTGCCCCTATAGTAATGAATAAGGAAAGAGAAGGGAGACGGACAGAATCCCGAAATTAAAAATCCAGAAAGCCCAAAATCCAGAAAACCCTAAATTCCGAAAACCCAAAAACACAAAAACACAAAATCCCGAAAACCCACAATCCCAAAATCCCGAAAACCCAAAATCCAGAAATGCAAAAATTCACAGCTTCTCCATTTCTCATAAAAACTACGTTTGTGTGTGAGAATAAAAAAATAGGTCTGTTCGTTGTTCCCCCCTCCAGGGCACTCTAAGTCATTTCAATTAACTGTGAAAAAATCAGAATTTCTCGGGTTTTCATTTTACATCGAACACCTCAGAGCTTTAGTTTCATCAGCGAACATCGAACACAGAGGAAATAACTCTGGTTGAAAAAGGAGCTACAAAAAACGCTTGACAACGAATTCGGAGCGACCCAGAGTGCCCTAGAGCTCACAACGAACAAACCTTATACTTATAAAGGTATGTTGTTTTCGATTGGCCGTCTGGAAGCGCCTGGAATCATTAAGAAGCGTGCTGCAAGTTTTTTATTCTTCTAGTGAAAAAACAAAACACAATATTTGATTTTTCACCAATACAGATATTAAATTTTAGAATTGGGTGGAAGCGATTCAAAGTTTTTTATTGTATTCAGAATGAGTGAATCATTGAGTGATTCCAATCGAAAACGACATTAATGTACCTAGTTGAAAAAGTTTTTGAAAAAATATTGTTCAAATAAGACCAACTGTACCTAATCTTTAAATGTGTTTAAACAAAAAAGTCAGAGATAAAGGTAGTCTTGTCAATTGAGCCTAAATGACATGAATAATTAATTTTTTTTTAAGTTAACGTTTTTAAGTTAATACACTGCACATTTTTAATAAATGCATTAACAAGTATATGAGAGGTAAGACATAATCTGCTATTGCTTTTTTTCGTGATTTTAAAAAATTGTTTTTAGATGAATTTTTTTTTAGAGGCGCCACTTGCAATCGTGCCCAGGGGCGCCGGTAGTGCTTAAACCGGCACTGACTTCTAGCTACAGCCTAAGCTATTGGAGCGATTTTCTTCAAACTTGGTTGTAAATAGTTTTGGATGATTCTCCTGAGGAGAAATTGAAATTTTTTTTAGGACCAAAACTAACAGCAAGTGTCATATAAAGGAAATAGAAAAGTTATGTAATTTGTTTCAAAAACGACTCTGACAATTTTGATTAAAATTGTTCTGTTTAGTGTTACACATAAGAGTGTCCTATTGTACCGGTATTAACGGTACCTGCCATAGAATGGTTTTTTGATTTATAAGTTTCTCGTAAACGAGATTTCAGATTTCAATAAAAATTTTCATAGGTACACCATTTTAAAATAAAAGTTAGAAAAAAAATTTATAAAATTTTCAAAAACCACATTTTTCATGAACTTAATAGAATGCATTTGCAAACAAATATAAACATAATAAAAATTGTTTATTCTTTTGTCTTCTTCTTAAAATATCTTTTAAAAAATTTCTCTCAGCTAACATAATATACCGCACATGTTTTCAATACGTTTTGCTACTACTACTAGAAGCAACCTCATGCAATTGCAAATACTTTATCCTTGTTTTTGTTTTTGATTCCCTACTTTTGTTTGGAAGTACAGCAAGTTGAAAAGAACATTTTATGGAATCAAAACAAAGCAAAGTTTTTCATAACTTTAGTAGAGTAACTAAAGCAAATTATTAGGGAACACGGCCGAACAGCTCCGATTTTGACGATTTTTTTTTTCAAACGTAGGTAATTCAAAATACCTACCTACTTTAAAGTCTATAGATTAAAAATTGACGATGTTGCCGTTTTGTTTTTTTAAATTAAAATTAAATTTTTTAACAAAACAATTTTTTTTGCTTAAATTTCATGAAACAAATGATAGCAAAATATTCTCTAGGTAATTTAAGGAAAAAAAAATATATAGGATTAAGGGACAATCTTGCATTGTTTAAGCGATAAATGCAATTTTCTCACAATCTGACTTCAAACACAAAAAAAATATTTTGAAAACAACGGCAACACCTACAACATTTTAAAATGCATTTTTAAATAGCTAGAAGCTCATTCTTATCTCTTAAATTTAAATCCACTAAATTTAATTTAGAGTTTTTGGAAAAATAGTCCTCAAACTCAGAATTAAAAAAAAAAATGTTATTAACAAGATTTAAAATGATTTTTTTCCAAACTTTTTCTAATAAAATATGAATTTATTTTAAAATTCAATATTATCAGTTGAATTCCGAAGCAGAAAAGGTAATATATATTACTCTTTTGAAAAAAAAAAAAATTAAAATTACTTCAATTTCAATGGTTTTTTTTTGATAAAATTTGAATTTTTGCATTGAAATAATTGAATTTCTCAAAGACTTTGGCAAATAAGAACTTTAAACTTTTGCTATTTAACTTTCAACAATAAGGGCTATTGAACAAATAAAATTTAACTTTATATTTAAATGTTGAACTTTAAAAAAAAAAATAAGTTAAAATTTTTTTTTCAAAACTTCTATTAAAAAAAGTTCTTTGAAAATGAAATACTTTTTAATTTTTTTCATAAACCGTAATACATATTCACATTTCCTTTTATAATTTCAATTCATAAAAGATGTGGTCAAAAAACAGTTTTAAAAACGACATGTTAAAATTTGGTCTATAATTTTTTTTTTTTTTCAAAAATCTGAGTTCAATTACCATTTTTTCAAAAGCCCTTCATTCAATTAATTTAATTTTAATTATACAAATGTGACTAAGCTTCTAGCTTTTTAAAAATGTATATTAAAATATTGTAGGTGTTTCCCTTGTGTTAAAATATTTTTTTTTGTGTTTGAAGTCAATTAGTAATAAAATTGCATCTATCGCTTGAACCATAGAAGATTGTCCTTTTTTTTCCTTGAAATTTAAGAAAAATTTTTGAAATAAAATTTTTTTGTTAACAAAAATCTTCAATTAAATTTAAAAAATCAAAACGGCAACACCGGCAATTTTAAATCTATAGACTTTAAAATGTTTTTAATTACCGACGATCTACCGAATCTAAGCTGTTCGGCCGGGTGTCCTAATATTGGCAATTTTTGAGCTTTAGTTACTCCACTACTTGGTTATATTTATTTTAGTTTAGCTTATGATAGCAACACTAAAGAGAATATAATTTTCAGAATTCTATGAATGTACTATTTTCCAACAAACAGTATCAAGAAGCCAAAGCAACCATAATAAACAAAAAATATATTTTAACCTTAGAAATTATTGTGGTGTTTCATGCGAACATCCAACCTTTCATTCTATTTTAAAACCTCTAACAAAAAATGAAAATTCAATAAAAAAATCCATCCCAAGAAGAATATAAAAAAAAAATCAAGTGTGCAATTCACACGTGGTAGAAGTGAAACCTTAAAAAATCATTTTTCTTGCAAAAAAAAATAGAAAAAATCTACCTATTTTTATTCTATCACCTTCAAATCCAGGTTTTTTATATGACAACCTATATAAATTTTATATCATCTGAAAGCTTGTTGTCTTAGCTCAAAATAAATATATCGATCAGGTCTATGAGACATCTACAAAAAGAGCTAGAATTTTTTGAACTCGATCAATTACCATCAAGAAAAGCGAAAAAACACGTATTTTTATCTTCTCACGCTATTAAATCCATTTTCTTTCCTAACAACCTACACCATATGAAAGTTTATTGTTTTATCTCAAAATAAATATATCGATCAAGTCTATGAGATATCTACAAAAAGAGCTAGAATTTTTAAAACTCGATGAAATTTCATCAAAAAAGCAAAAAAAAACATTTATTTTTATGTTCTCATGCTATTAATTCAATTTTTTTGTTTGACAACCTATACAAAATTTTATACCATGTGAAAGCTTATTGTTTCACCTTGTATAATGATGAATAAATCTTATTTCAAAGATGTCTACAAGAGAAGTTAGATTTTTTTAAAGTCAACCATGTCGAATTTCCAGACTGAGATAACGTGTTTTGAGGTATGTTTCAATTTTTTCAATTAAAGATTACATAACTTGTAGAGGACGTACCGTTATGTGTGATATATCAAATAAAAGGTTATGTTATCAGCATGCGTATTAAAGTTAAATCAAATTTGTATGTGCACTAGATCAAAAGATATAACGTGTGTTAGAAAAGAACATCTTTTTACCGTTATCTCCGAATTTTGGATATGAAATTAATTGAAATTTTGTACAATTATAATTTATTTAATTACCTATCTACAGTACAAATTTCATTCATCTATCTATTAAAACAAAAAAGTTATAACCAGTTGAAGTCGTGTCGCGTTTTCGTTTCATCTTGTTTCAAATCACTACGATACTAAAGAAGTTTTCACTTCAAAAAAAATTACAATAAAAAATATAACACAAACCTTTACAAAAAGAAAAACTTTCGCTTTTTCCATCAGGTTTAGTGTCTTTCAATCTTTCACAAAAAATTAAAAAAAAAATTAAACCAGAAATGAGTGCTCCTTTATAATAAATTTCTATCAAAACTATATCAAACCCAACCATCTATTGAATAAGATTCAATTATATTTCCAGTCCTTTTGATGCAGCAGCAGAAAAATAGACGAAAAAACTTTTGTTGCTACCTAGAAAAAAAAAAAAATAGATTCAAAAGATGCAAAAATATATTTTATTCCGCCTCGGGGTCGACTTCTTGGTATTTCTAACACTCTATGAAATCAATATTATTTTTCTCTTTGGGGTTTTTTTATGAATGAAATCTATCTGTACGTTGATATGGTGGTCGTGACCAAGACAACATTGTGGATTCTGTAGTATCGGACCTCATAACGTTTTACTTTTCTTTAAACCTGTTTGTTTGGTTTCTTTGTCACTGAATTATAAACAACCTGACACTTTACATAGTTTTTTTTTTTTCTTTTATATTTTATAGTCAATACCTACATTGAAACGACCGACCGACCATACGACAGATAATCCCGACTTCGAGCCCGAATCCAAGCCAAAGTCCAAACCAGACCCCTTCTCTCTAAAAAAAAAAAGATTGTAAGATACCGCGCCGCACTTTCAATCGACAGACCAAGGAACGGCGGCGACATAAACAGCAGCAAACCAGCCAGCAGCGACAACACAAGAAATCGTTTCTTGTGCTTTTGTGCAGTTTTTTTGTGCGTAAATTTCTTTTTATTTTAATTAATTTTTCCATTTCCAGTTATAGAAGATGCCATTTGAGAAAGTGTATATAAAAGATACATTTATGAAAATATGCGCGGGGCCAATTAAATGGGGGTACATGAACCGTTTAAAACGACCACACTACTTAACGGCCGTGTGTTAAGTTGGTTGGTATATCTCGTTAAGTTGCATTTCAAGTTTGTATAGATACAATTTTTGGTAAAGCCAAATTGAAGAAAAAAAAAAAAAACTATCTTATTTTGTATCTGTAACAAACATTAGATACTTTCTTTATATTTTTTTGAGGATATTATAGCTGTTGATGATGTTGTTTTATATATAGCGCAAATAATTATAATTTATTTCATATTGAATCTAGAGCTAATAGCTTATAACGGTGGCTTGTTCTACATAACTTTTTCTTTAATTTGTGTTTTTTTTTTAATTTTATTTCTTTGTATCTTTATTTTGATGGTTTTTGTTGGATAGTTTATTATAAATTCAACTCATTATTCAATCACAACACTTTGTTTTCTTGCTTTTTCAACGTACAACACTCATATATTACCAAAAGTGTTGAGTTTTTTTGTCTTTTTTTTTTAAGTTTTATTGAATTTATTTTTTTCTTTCGAATGCAGAGTAGTTTTTTTTTGTTGACATGAATGGATTTATGCCAGAGCTCGTGCTATAGATATGTTTTTTTTATTTTAATCGTTCAACTTTTACGTATGTAATCTATGGACTATGGGTGTCGTCTATACATGTTGTGTTTTGTGTTGTGTATATGCAAATAAGTAGACAATGCGGAACCAAATGTTTATTGATTTTAAAGTTAAAAGTTACTTAACATTTGACTATTATATTGTATTCCAATGAGACTATGGAAGATTTTACGTAACTAGGTTTTTTTTTTGGTTTTATTTTAGTTTTAGGGAGAAATGTGTGAAAAGATTGTTTTTTAATAGGCCTACGGAATTTGTTATCGCACGACATAAACAAAAGGTGTAACTATGGTGCTCAGATGGATTGAATTTTTTGTTAATACAAATTTTTACATAAATATAAATGATTTGACTCACAATCATGATAGAAAAATTTTGAGTCTCGCATTTGTAAGAAAATCACATGCAAAAGAGTTCAGAATTCTTTGCGTTTGTCTCTCGTTAAGTCTCTGGGGCGTAAAACAAAAAAATTTGTTAACTGTTATATTATCATTTCTGGAAAGCCTTTAAACGTGACCAGAGAAGCTTTTAAAAACGTGACCAACCTGTTATTTATTTGTTAACGATTTGCTTATGTTATAATTTATATGGATTTATACCGTTCAAAAACTTGAAGAGGATTGTTTATTCAACGAAAATGGTTACTTTGAAGATAAATAAAAATTACTCTGAACTTTGACATTAAATGAAATTTATGGTAATGACTAATAAGAGTTAGCTATTATACGTTATACAATTAATAACTCTGTAATAACTCTGTAGTTATTCAAAATAGAACTGAATTCCAAATAATCCCCCAGAAATAGCCTTTATCCATCTCTATACAAATTTTCAAGTCAAAGTCGATAGTTTAGAAGACAGAAAAAATAATTTCTAAAAAACTGATTTACAAATTTTCAATCACAAATCTCTCTTATAAGTATATTTCTCTTAATTGATTGCAACATTTCATAATGATAAATGAATGACTAACAATACGAAAGAGCTGATAAGCAAACTTGATTTTATTTTAAATTTCTATAGTATGTATGTAAATATTTATTTATAGGCTTTTGATTTTATTTGTGAGTAATATTCATCTCTAAATTGAATATAAGAGTGAGTGAGAGCCAAAGTGGCCTATGTGAAATAAAAGACAAAGACTATTATTAAACCTTACAATATTCAGTATTTTTTTAAAAAGATGACGACTATTCATATTCAATGTATGTAATAGTTCCCGAAAATATATTCTTTCGTTGCAGTAAAGATTAGTTTCTTCGTCTTCAAAATCAGTTATGTAGGTAGCATTTTCGAAGGGTAAGTTAGTATCCATATCTTGAATTAAAATTAAAAAAAAAAAAATTTTCCGAGTTTCAACAAAAATGATCACAGAATTGATTTCTGGTATTTCGATTCAGATAAGGTTTGGGACCAGAGTCCCCAAAACATTCGGAGACATTGAAAATTAAATCACGTCAGGTTAACATAAAGGTGGATTTGAAATAATTTTTAAGCCAGTATTAAAATTCAATAATAAATATGTACACATGTATAAACATAAACTTTTCATCAAAAGAAGAATATAGTGCCAGCCACCAGCGACTAGTTTTAAAACAACGGTCAAAGTATTTTTTGGAAAATTTCATAGAAATTTTTTTACTGGTATTTTTTCCTTTTTTTATTAGTTTTAAGAGTACAAACGCAATAAATTAAATTTTCATATTTGTATGTCTACAACATAAAACAAAAATATAAGTGTGCTTTAGCAGTGCTTCGCCATTATTTTGTCAGTTTTATTTAAAAACTGATTTATTTGAATTACTAATCTGATAGTATAAGATTATGAGCTTATAATTTAAAAAAGATTTTTGGACATTCTTAGACAAAAAATGAATGTTTTACACAATTCATTTAAGAAAAAAATATAATTCATCAACTTAATAAAAATATTAGCTTTTAACTCAGAGACATAACAAGACTTTAATCATATTAATTACAGTCATCTCCCCCTAAATAGAATTTCCCTCTAACCGAAATTTTTCACCAATTTCTGTGAAATCGTTTGAAGAAAAAAAAAATAACTCTAACTCGAATTTCGTGCCTCGTGAAATTTTGACTTAAAGGCACTCGACTGTATTTTTATAAATTTTCAAACACAACACGCACTTATTTTTGCGTGAATTTATATTATTTGATTAATTGAATGTTATATTTTATAGCACTATGAAAGAGCTGATTAGCAAACTTGAAATCTCTTAAAATTTCTAAATTATGTAAATATCTATCTATTTTTAGACTTGAGTTTTTTTTTTGTATATGAATATAACATATTCACATAAAAATTTTATTCATATGCAACAAAATTTGTATACAGTAGTTAATTATTTCTGACTGAATGGAGGGCGCTGATTCCAAATAGCACTAGTTTTACTTTTCTAGATATAGATTAAAATTGAAGTTAACATTAATTCAACTTTTAAATCGGATAAGTCACTTACAAGAAATATAGAAATAAAAAAAAAAAGCTATTGTTTTTTAAAAAAAGGAGGACCTTATTTAAGATAAAAACCGTCGTCGGAGCCTTTTTGGTACGAGTATATAGCAACTACCGTTAATTCTGGTTCTAAAAAAAAAAAAAAAAAAAAAAAGAAATTCAATTTCCATCCTTGAGAATCACCTTAAACCAAAAACTAAAAGGGCTGCATTTTGTTGCCAATATTTTAATCTTAATTCTTAGTACAACGTCGAAATATTAGTTTTTTTAGTATATATCATAATATTATGTAGTCTTAAATTTAAGGCAATATTTTGCGGTCAAATTTGTATAAGAAGTAGATATATTTTTTTACATTTCGTTGACACATCGAGTGGCATTATTTTAATAAGCGTTATTTAAAAATCGAAAAAAAAATAATTAATTGATTTAAGTTTTTCATCTCTTATCTCCTTTTCTTGCACCTGATGTGACTTATTAAAATATCTTAAAATTTCTAAATTATGTAAATATCAATTTTTTAGAATTAAGATTTTTTTTGTAAATTAGGTACACACACAAACAAATTTTATTCATATGAAATACAATTGGTATACGGTTTCTTCTCACTGAATAGAGGGTGCTGATTGCAAAAATAGCATTGGTTTTTCTCTACCAGCTGTAGTTTAAAATTTTAAGTAATAGTTTTAAGTAATAGTGCATGCATACAAATCCAAACCAATCTTACGTGTCAATCAAATGTTTTCTTTTTGTCGACTTTTCAATATCCCATACTTTGTTTATTGTTATTTTTTGTAGTTTAGCTGAAAATTTTATTTGTTTCACAAAAAAACTTAGAAAAAAAGAACTTAAAAACTTGAACTTAACTTACACCTCTGTTTACAAACACTTTTGCATGAAATTTTGGCAGCAGACCAAACTCATTTAGATCTCTTCGAAGTAAATGCGTTCAATCTTATATTCCCTTTCAAATCGTAGTTAATCGCTTTGAGCACTCTTATACTATCCTACCATAAGAAAGTTCTTTCTTCAATTTGGTATGAGTAATTTGCAACTAACGTTAATTGTGATTCTGAAAAAACAAAAACAAGCTGCAGTTTGTTTCTAATATTTTTATCATATTTCTGATTAAATTTTCAAAATTTGTTTTGAAGTCTTAAACTAGCTTAATATATCATAATATGTCGTCTAAGTTAATTTATGGCGATATTTTGCGGTCAAATTTGTATAATATATATATTTTTCTTTTGCATTTCGTTGACAGATCGAGTGGCATTATTAGCATGGTTGTTATTTAAAAATCGATAAAATAAATAAATAATTAATTGCATCAAAAAAATTTCAAAATTAAGCTGTTTCTTTTAAATATGCATGCTTGATTTTAATTTCTTATCTCTTATCTCCTTTCCTTGCAACTAATATGACTTATTAACTATTAAGTATAAACTTTGAATAAATTTGAATTTTCGAAATAATAATAAGACAATAAGCAAAAACTGCAGAGTCATTAAATAATTTATAGAAATTACCATAGAAAAATAAACAAAAGAGCTGAGCTAAGAACTTGATTTGTGTTCAAATTTAAATATGAATTAATTTCTTTTTAATAGATTTATTTTATGAGCAATTTATTATATATTTTGATTCGCTTTAAATCCATACATCAAAAGTTTTACCTCATAAATTATCTCGTCAAAAAAAAAATTCATAAAAAAACATAAACTTTCCAAAATTTATCCCAGGACTACAAATTATCCATTTTAATATGGTAGTTAAAAAGCAAGTCTGAAAGCAATTTCATCATAATTTAATTTCATGTGCAACAATGCAACATCCTTATTGTTGCTTTTATGCAACATCAAAAAATTCCTACTCAATAAAAATATATATACAAAAAAACTCAAAATTTGTATCAAAAAGGGAAACTTAATCTTCACCATGCACCCCTGGAACTTTCTTTCTCACAGCATCCATCCATCAGATCCACATGACCAAAGTTGTATTTAAAGTAGTTCATATCTCCTTGCAATTTATCTGATCTGTAAAAGAACAACATTTCATTTTCTTTTTCGCTTCCAATTTTTTTTTTGAAAAAAAGAAAGAAAAAATGGAAGATACAAAAAATCCATCGACTGCATTAGCAGAAGAACAAACAAAGAAAAAAAAAAGTCGAAAATAATCGGTCATGCTGTAAAATAAACTGCAACCATAAACAACAACAACATTTTAAACTGCAAGCATCATTGAAAGTTACTATTGAACTTGAGCAAATGATCTTTGTTAGTCGACATCAAAACAACCCAAGAAAATATAAAAAAACACAAAAAAAAACTAACAAGATCGAGAAAAAGGAAGGAGGAAATTTTTTGCGTATGTGTGATGTTGTAAAAAAATATTTTTCGAAAGAGTCTGGTCTGGTTCGATCAAACTCAAACCAAACGAGTTTATCCACGGTTTTTCATTTCATTCATGCTCTTCACCGTCGTCTATATGATCTCTATGCTGCTGCACTGCAACTCACCTCAACTACTTCTGCTCATTTTCGGTCAAACTCTCATACACATGCAAAATAAGCTTCAAGATATAAAAAGAAAGAAAAAAAAAAAACAAATATATACCCAAAGAGCTTCCATATCTACTATACCAACCATCCCAGAAGAACAACATCACAAAACTTAAAGAGGAAACTAAGCAAAAGAAGAGGAAAACAAAAGAGACCATCGGAGACCAAGACGACTACGACGACGTGCCTCACATTGGTATACCTAACATTGACTTTGCTTTAAAAAAAAAATCCAAGAGTGGTGAGATGCGCGCGCGATATATCTACAAGAAGAAATTTTCATATGGCCTCTTGGTGGGGCATTCAACAAAACCCAAAAGAGCTTACCTATATAAATTGCTTCTACCATCGAGAAATGGTATCATATCATCCTTTATCGTCCATTCGGCAACTATCGTTTCGCAGCCCCTTTTTATACAAAAAAAAAATAAATTAAATACGCAAATTTAAACGCGAACAAAAAGAAAAAAAAAATTAAAATTAAAACAAACTCTTAAATCGAAGGAATATTAAACACCAAAAAATAAAAAATAAAAAGTGCGTTTTATAAAAATGTCTTATAAAAAGATTTACGGTTTTCTGTGTATTGTGGCGGTTGCAGCAGCCTTACCCGCTGAAGAAACACGCGGCGGCCATGCTAGAAATGCAATTGGCGGTGAAAACGACATCATGGATAGCATCTATAGTGATTGCCTGCGCAAGGATTCAGTGTCGTGTGTTAAATACAAATTATTCAATTTCGTCGACAAAGTCCTCGCTGCCCGTGATCAATTTGCTTTAACCGAAGGTGTAACAGTCGTTAAGACACCTGGATCGGAAGCCAATGGTGGTGGTGGTGGTGGTGCTCCACGTTCAATTTCCGCTGATGAATCATTTGAATCGTTGGCTTTGAATCGCATCACCAGTTTCCTGCAATCGCACACCATCAAAGTTGAATTAAAGGGTGCCGATATTGTTAGTGCTGTATCATCGACTGGACGTGCTTTGGAAGATGTTTCCGAGACACTCTTTGGCAATGATGATCCAAATGCACCTGAATCAGAGAGTCGTGGCAAGAAGAAGAAGGCTGCCAAGATCTTGGGACCTATTCTAGCTTTGGTTGCTATTAAAGCTGCTGCCTTATTGCCATTGTTGTTGGGTGCAATTGCCTTGATTGCTGGTAAGGCTTTGTTGATTGGTAAGATTGCTTTGGTGCTGTCTGCTGTTATTGGGCTGAAGAAATTATTGTCACAAGAGAAACATGTTACTTATGAGGTTGTTGCTCATCCACATCATTCGGCTAGTCATTCGGTGAGTCATGATGCATATGGCAGTGGTTATAGTGCTGATGCTGGCAGTTCCGGAAGTTATGGTAGCTCTGGTCATGGTGGTTGGGGACGATCGCTAGATGCTCAAGATTTAGCATATAAATCACAAAAGCCAGTTTCTGTTCAATAAGACATGATTAAAAGAAATTAAGCCAGCATATTATAAGCCAACTTCCCAACTCATTCTTCAACGACGTTGTCACAAAGTCAATTTATTTATATTTATAATAATGGTGCCCTAGATAATGAAATTTTGAATTTTCCAAAGATTTTCCTATGTCAAAGTCGATGGATTTTCAATTTAATACCAAAATTCATAATCAACGAAAGGGTAGTGAATAACGGTTTAGTAGATTTCTCTTCCCCCAAACACAAATTTAAAAAATTACGAAAAAAAAACAAAAAAAAAAAAAAACATGGTTATTAAGTTATTTTTATTTAATTTATTTTTTGTATTTATTTAAAAAATGGTACGATACACTTATATTAAAAAAAATTGTTTATTTATTTATATAATTTATTTAATGTATAACAAAAAAAATGTAAAAACAGAACAAATATTGAGAGAAAAGTCGGTACCTTTGAAAGAAAAAAAAAAATAATACTCATTTAAGGCATTTGTTTCTATAACACAACCAAGAGTTGAAAAAAGGATATTTGTATCCTTTTTTTCACAGTGTTGAAACATTTGCATCTTTAGTAGTTTAAAGAGATTTTATATATATTTTTAATTTTTTTTTAAATTTCCATCTTTTTCTTGAAACTATTTTCATGTATTTTCTCTTTTTTCGCTTTCTCTCTTATAATCTTTATCTATATTTTTTCTCTTGCATGTTCATTAAAAACTTACTTATACTGTTCATTTTTACTACTCTTTGAAACTACCAAAAATTCTCATCTAAGTTCTATTAATATCTCTTAATTTCTAAGATTTATTTAGTTTATCTCTTTTTGCACCAAACATTTCTTCTAATTTTCTTCTCTCTTTTCATATTTTCATTTTTCTCCACCTATCTTTTTTTCAAATTAATTGTTTTTTTCAAAAAAACTATATCTCAAATTCTAGTCTTATTGATTATGAACTTTCTCTTTTTAATTTTCTCTTTTTTCACAATTTTCCTTTCTCTTTTCTTTTTTCTAAAACTCTCAATTTTATTCTAATTTTCCTTTTATATCTATTTTGTTTTCTTTAAAAAAATCATAAATCACAGTTTTGGTAATATAAAGCCATAACTTGCCATAAAAAAAACATCTTTCTTTCTTACTTTCTCTTAAATTCTATCTATTTCTATCTCTTTCTATATTTTTTTCTCTATCTAATTTTCATCTATCAAAAGTCTATCAACTATATTTTTTCACGACTTGACTGACTTACAAAACACACGCACCCATTACATAGAAAAAAAAAAACGAAAACATTTTTTATTTAATTCTTATAGTTTGTTGTATATTTCATAAATATTTTCAATAATTGCAGAATATGTTTAAAAAACATAAAAAAAACTAAAAAAAAAAAATATATAAAAAATTATTTTTAAGCAATAATTTATTTTGTACAAACAAAAAAAAAAACGAATGTATTAAAAATATTTTAAAAAATAACAATCACACCAATTTTAACGACAACATTAGTTCTTAAAATGCTATAATTGCCTTGAATAAAATGAACGAAATAATTAAAAAGAATTTATTAAACAAAATAAAAATGTTTTTTTCTTATTTCTTTTTTATAAAACTTAGCAACTTGGCTGGAGCGGTAAGTATTTGTATTTTTTATTAATTTTAATTTCCTTAATTAAAAAAATCTTAAATTATTTTTTAATTCTTATTTGTCAGTTTATTTGTAGATACATATATGCATTTAAATTAAATTTTTTTCTTAAACATTTTTTTTTTGATTTTAATTTTTTTAATTTAAAATTTAAATGCAAAATATAAATAAATTAGATCAAAATCAAAATGCACATAATTTAAAAACCATTTAAAATTATTAAAAAATTAAATTTTATTCTAAAAAAATTGATAAAAATGTATATCTACAGCGTATGAGAAAGCACAAAATTTGAAACAAAAGAGCTGACCAGCGAACCTTAAACATTTTACTTAAACTAAATTTTTGGATAAGACCACACAAATATTTTTTTATGCATTAAAAATTTATACAAATTGATAAAATTTTAATTAAAAAAGCAAATTATATTTTAAAAAATTAAAATTAACACTTAATTAAGCCAAAAACTTAAAAAGACGTAAAAAAGAAAAAAAAAATTCAGTTAGCTTAGAAAGAAAAAAAAAATCCAAAACAATTAAAAAATTTCACTTACACATTTATCCATAGCAAATGAATAACAACAAGACAACAAAACAAAAAGAAAAGATTTTAAAACAAGATAAAAAGTGTGTCAAGAGAACGAGTCAAATCACAATTTTTCGTCTTATTTTATTTTTTATTTTGTTTTTTTTTTATTTATTAAAATACTTGAATCTCTGTTAGCTGTTGAACAAACACACACCTGTTGAAAGAAAAAAAAAAAGAAAGAAATTGATGTTGATTGCTGCGCGCAATGCATAAACGACAAACATCGCTGTGATGTGATGTTCTAGAACAACTTTCTGCAATGCAGCAACTTTCGACGTGAATTGCAGTCAGCAGCAGCACCAACGTGATGGTGATAGTGGCGACAACAACGACCCGAATTGTTTCAAAGAAAATTTTTCTTCTTTATATTGTTGATGTGTAAATAGTTGAATATATAAATGTTGTTTTTGTAACTCAAAAAAAAAAAAAAAAAAAATAACCATCACAATCTTAAAGCCTAAAGCCTCTCGAAATTTCTTTAAAGCATCATCATTTCATCAACCCCACAGAGAGGCCAGATATACAACACTATACCTACTTTCATACATGAATGAAAGTGTGTATGCGTTGTTGTTTGTGTTGTATATCTTTATTTTTTTTTTTTTTGTTGTGTGGTTTGTGGTTCAACCAAATGAGGTGGGTAAATCAGGTGTGTGTGGTTGCTGCGAGATATGCGTAGATTTAAGCCATCATCGTATGGTTGAGACACACGACACTCTCGTGACCGTTTGTCTATTTATGGTCTTGAGAATGGGACAATGTCGACAGCGGCGTCGACAACAAGAGATGACAACCCAGGGGAGGGAAGATAAAAAGATTCATTACTGTTGTTTCTATGCTTTCTTTTTTTTGTTTTTTTTTTCTATGTTTGGAAATGGCCACTATACTAAATCTTGTTTTGTTGATGTGCAAATGCGTAGACTTAAAGATTTCCAATTTTCACACTAACATAATCTTATACATGTTGGTACCTATAATATTTCCATACCAATTCCATATTGATATTTTGAAACCGATAAAGTTTATCATCAGATAGGTGAATTGGTCATGATCTTAAATATAATGATGGAATGTGAAATCGTTAAAGATAGTTTTCATGTTTTCATTTAACACACATATACACTTTAAGAGAAATGGTTTTTTTTTTTTGCTTTTGTGATCAAGTAAAGATGAAAGTGGATTCAGATGGACGCAGATATTTTTTTCTTCAAGTCAAGTTGTTTGATGATGTACGACTTTTAATGACTTTTTTTTTGTAATTAGTTATTATTGTTGTGTCTGTGTGTGTGTTAATATTTGCTTGGTCTAGTTTATCTTAAATCATTACAATTATTGTGGAATGAGTAACTGTTACTACAATTAAAAAAAATCCGTTCAATGCACTATCGGGATTTTAATACAAAAAAAAAAAAAAAAAATTTTAAAATTTAATATAATTTTGAAAGCTTAATTCTTGGTTTTAAATTATTTTAACTAAGTCAGAGAAATAAAATATAATCTTTTTCGATATATTATTTTGCGACAAGAGATTCTTGATTAAATTTTTTAAACCTTTACCTATCTAATCAATACATTTTTTTTTTTCGAAAATTTCGTTAACAAAATTAGTGCAAAATTTGTGCATTTGATACGATGATTGCTCTTTAACATTATTTATGTTTTATTTAAATAGAACTGAGAAACCTAAATTTATTAAATCATTTAAGCCAACAATGCCAAAGCTTTTTCCGGTTCTTTTTTCACTGGGTAATTCGGCACTGGCAAACGATTTTCTTTGATGCACTACTCAAAAATTATTTGAAAACCACTAACAGAAATTTCGAAAATAAACATCGACCCATTTTCAAAATATTAAATTTTCATAAAAAATTAATTATTAAAAAAAATCACAAATTTATTATTTCTACGCTTCTGTAAAAACAGTTTCATTAAAGTCAAATTAGCGAGAAATGCATTGACGAGAAATACAAAAAAAATGTCAAAAAAATACCCAAAATGTTTAGACTTTGTTTATTATAAGCACTTATATACATTGACAAAAAATTATATTTACAAACGTTTGTTGTCAAAAGTGGCAATGTAACATCTATTGCAGTTTTTAACATCAAAAATAATCTGCACTAAACTCATAGGTAGTCTTGCTGGATCAAACGGACATTCACGGTAGTAAGCAGAGCGTAAGTTCCTACGTATTAGCGTGTGTCACTTTTGTATGGCCGAAAAAAAGTACTCTTATTTTGCATTGTAATAGTGGTCAAAAGTTTTATTAGGGTCTAAGGTTTAATAATATTTAAAAAAAATTAGTTACATCGTTCGTCTTTGGCTCGCTCAAATCGCTTGGACTTGTTAGGAAAAAAACGATTTTATATCAAAAAATGTTTTTTTTTCTCTTTACTTAGTGTTTAATTCCAACATATATTAATCCAGTCAAATAAGGGTTTAACCTCGGAATGAATGTTAGTAGAAATTTTTTTTGCTCAATATCTTCCTTTTGCCATTCTATAACATATCTCAAAAGTCTAGAAAAATCTCATGTCCGCTTGTCGCGATTTCAAGGTCAAATCGCGAAATGGAGATTTTCAAAATTAGCAAAAATAGGCTATGGTATTACATACACATATGATACATGATTTCAAGGTATTTTTTTATGCTGATTCCAAAAAATCTAAAATCAAGACAATCTGACGTATCTGGAAAAAGTTATACCTGTTTTTCATCTGTCAACTCATATTATTATAACAGTTGCAAACTTACTGCCGAAAAACCCTTAAAAGTTATGGTAGATGAACCAAATTTTGCATGAAGATTTTAGAATCCATCATTATTAAAAATTAAAACAATCTATTATAAAAAATATAAATACCTACGAAATAATGGTATTTTTTGATGGAGGAGCAAATTTTAAGATATGCACTAAAGAAGATTCTTGTTCATCTTAGGAATAAGTGCTAAAAGGCTAACTTTTTCATTTTAATCTTTGTTTGGATATTCTTTAACTACCCTAAAAAATCTAAAAAAATCTCATGTCCGCAAGTCCTAATTTTCTTGGTTTGAAAATAAGGTGCAGATTTGAAATATTGAAAATAACACCTCAGATATTTGTGTCAGATCAACATGAATAAGGTGCATTACTTTTCAGGGATGGTCAGGTTGACTTGTTTGTGAGTTTTGTTGGAATACATTTGTCGCTTATGTTGGTTTACCTACATATTAAAATTTAAACTTTTCTTATTAATTTTTTAAAATCTGCACCTTATTTTCAAACCAAGAAAATTAGGACTTGCGGACATGAGATTTTTTTAGATTTTTGAGGGTAGTTAAAGAACATCCAAACAAAGATTAAAATGAAAAAGTTAGCCTTTTAGCACTTATTCCTAAGATGAACAAGAATCTTCTTTAGTGCATATCTTAAAATTTGCTCCTCCATCAAAAAATACCATTATTTCGTAGGTATTTATATTTTTTATAATAGATTGTTTTAATTTTTAATAATGATGGATTCTAAAATCTTCATGCAAAATTTGGTTCATCTACCATAACTTTTAAGGGTTTTTCGGCAGTAAGTTTGCAACTGTTATAATAATATGAGTTGACAGATGAAAAACAGGTATAACTTTTTCCAGATACGTCAGATTGTCTTGATTTTAGATTTTTTGGAATCAGCATTAAAAAATGCCTTGAAATCATGTATCATATGTGTATGTAATACCATAGCCTATTTTTGCTAATTTTGAAAATCTCCATTTCGCGATTTGACCTTGAAATCGCGACAAGCGGACATGAGATTTTTCTAGACTTTTGAGATATGTTATAGAATGGCAAAAGGAAGATATTGAGCAAAAGAAATTTCTACTAACATTCATTCCGAGATTTACCCCTTTTTTCTCCTTATTTTACTGTATTATATATACTTAAAAGTTTTTTCTTACAAAGATATATAATATTTAATATGTTTTGTATTCAAACGGCGCAATAAAAAAAAAAACATATATTTCAAACATCTCTAAAAATGCCAATTTTTTCGATTTCTTCCTATATTTTGAGCGAGCCAAAGATATTAATTAAAATGAAAATTATTGTAAACGCAGGATTTATTTTTGATAAGTAATGTAACTTTTAAAAGCTATTACATTTGAAAATTCCATACTTTAGCATTTTGACACACCCTACTACGTATACGCCCACTTATTTTTTTTTGGGGCCCCTGATGTACCTATCATTTGTTGTTCGCTAAAATTATGTAAGAAATATTTTTTGGGGCCCCAAAATAATATGTAATTTTTCTTTCAAAAAAGCAATTTATTTTTTTTTTTGACCCCTGAGGTAATACTTTTTTTTTAGATGAAATATTATGTTGCTGGCTACCAATTCACTGAAAAATATAATTTGTCGATTTTCTGTCCGAAGTGATTCATGTCAAATATCTTATCTTTTTTCTTCGATAATTTTATAACCAGTTGCCTTCTCTAGATTGTCTCCTTACGGGACCTTGGCGTGTTGGGGCCCCAGGGCACCACCTCATTTGCCCCAATGGTGTGTACGCCCCTGGTAGTAAGGTACCTTCGCATCCCTACTAAAAACTCATAATACAAAAGTTTAAAGAAAATCGCTTTAAAATTCCATTTATATTGCTTGGCGTTTTTCCATGCCAGTTATCATTTGTCATTTGAAAAGCCTGAAAAAATAAACTTTAAAAAAAAATTATTTGAGATAGTTTTTGTAACAGTGGCAGTAAATTTTGTATTAAATTGAAAAATCTCATCTAAAAAGGTCACTCTGGCGTATGTGTTATCTTATATATAAAAATGAGTTCGTTAAGTGTGTGTGGCCGATAAACTCGCGTTTGGCTGGTCCGATTTTGGTAATTTTTTGTTTGTTTGAAAGGTATTAATATGTAGATGGTTTGTATCAAAAAAAAATAATACCTTTTCTCCCACTTTCACATAGCTGTCAATTTGTACGAGTGAAAAAACACTCTTGCTTTTTAAAAAGTTTAACTAAGCTTTATTTGTAAAAAAACATATTTAGACAGGCTTTCAAAATAATTACACTGGTTTACAAGGGTTTTGTTGCCGAAACAAAAATATACTTTTCTGAAGGTTTTCGGTGTGCTGAGCTCAAATCCGAAGTCAAAAACAACCAATCAGCTCCCGTTTTTGAGATATTACCGTTAGAAAATGCAAAAAAAACGTTTTTTTGAGTTCTCCGGATATTATTCTTTTGTATAAGAAAAATTGTTTGAGCATATATAGTTTCTATAAGAACTGTTTTTCATCTTTCGATACCTGTTTAAATCTTTTCAATATCTTTTGTATTGCCCGAGATATCTTAAACTGAAGTCAGTGGGTTTGGCTTCATATATCATAAAGAAGATAATGACGTCATAAAATTTATAAAAATACCAAACAACTGAGGATATCTCGGGCAAAAAAAAAGATATGGGAAAGATTTAAACAGATTTAAAAAGGTGGTAAATAGTTCTTATAAAAACCGTTACTAAATATGCTTAAACAATTTTCCATATATAAAAGAATAAGGTCCGAAGTGCTGTATTTTCTAACGGTAATATTTCAAAAACGGAAGCTGATTAATTTTTTTTGACTTCGAATTCAGCACACCGAAAACCTTCAGAAAAGTATATTTTTGTTTCGGCAACAAAAAAAAAGTTTAATTTTGCTAACCAGTGTTATTATTGTTTATAGTCTGTCTGTGATGCCTGTCAACGTTTGAATTTGCTTGAAGCGGACACTCATTGGGACTCAACGCTTATTGGCGCATTTGTTTTGTCTTCGCCACATCATATTGTTCTCAGTAATATAATCACATCTAATCCTCCAAATCCACTCGAACTTTAGCATAATTTCCGTGATTAGGATTAGATACACCATAGGAAACGTCTTTTGGAGCTTATCCCTTATGTACGTTATTTTGTATCAAAAAGTATGAATTCTTTGACTTTTTTTAAGGCAATCCATATCTACATGATAAGGGCAGGTAAATGGGATAAAAAAAATTAAAGACATTTCGACAAAAACTTTAAAAATTCAGCAGCATGAACCAAAAAATTGTATTTTTGTCGCTTGGGCCTAATAACACTGGTCAACAAAATTAAACTTTTTTTTTGTTACAGAAACCAAGGTATACTTTTCTATAGGATTTTGGTGTGCTGAGCTCAAATCCGAAGTCAAAAAAATTCTACCACATCACGTTTTTGAGATAATCCCGTTAGAAAATCGAAAATGCCGCTTTTTTACCAGTTTTCGAGATTTTTTCTTAGCTTTTGGTTATTTGTTTTAAATAAATTTGTAACGGTTTCTAATAGAACTAAATCTTGTCTTTCAAAATCCGTTTGAATCTTTTAAAAATCTCTTATCTTCTTTGAGAAATCTGAAATTGAAATCAACGTGTTTGGTATATCTCATATTTATTTGCTTTTAATAGTATATCTCAAAATGTTCTTTGCCAATCGCTTTCAAATTTTGACACAACGTTTCATTTACATTCCAGTAAGTTCTTATCTTGTTTTTAACAAGAAAAAAATTATATTTTTCTCACTAGTAATTATTTAGTATAAGTATCTGACACGGTCACGCTTTGATGTATTTCACTGCTATTAACCACCTTCGCAAATTTAAAAACTTGCAAGATTCTAAATGGAACGTTGTGTCAAAATTTGAAAGCGATTGGCAAAGAACTTTTCGAGATTCGCAATTAAAAGTAAATAAACATGAGATATACCAAACACGTTGATTTCAATTTCAGATTTCTCAAAGAAGATAAGAGATTTTTAAAAGATTCAAACGGATTTTGAAAGACAAGATTTAGTTCTATTAGAAACCGTTACAAATTTATTTAAAACAAATAACCAAATGCTAAGAAAAAATCTCGAAAACTGGTAAAAAAGCGGCATTTTCGATTTTCTAACGGGATTATCTCAAAAACGTGATGTGGTAGAATTTTTCTGACTTCGGATTCAAGCTCAGCACCCAAAAAACCTATAGAAAAGTATATCTTGGTGTCTGTAACAAAAACCTTGTTGACCAGTGTAATATGGCAAGGCTTTTTGATACATTATAGTCCTGGTATATCCAATGAATTCAAAAACTCCGTTTGGTAATTTGATACATTGCTTTCATTTGTGATAAGGTCAACCGATTTGTAGGCAAAACATTGTGCATTTATATAGTTTAAAATTGTTGCATTGATTTCAGAAAAATTTTTATTTGTACCAGCCACTATTGAACGTTGACTCAGCCAAGTATGACTTTTGTAATTTGTCTTTATACTTGGAAATACATTTTGAATCAATTCATTTTTTGAATTTACATTGAAAAAATTGTTTTGAAGTGTAATTCGGCCTTCCGAATCAAGTGCCGCTATTCTATCAACAATGTCCAATAACTGCATAAATTACAATAAATTGGTTAATGTTCATTACAATAAACCAGTTTTTTTCGGTTTAAATGTATTTTCAAACAGGTTCTATTTTTTTAAAAAGTACACTCAGCGAAGCGGGTGGGGGTTAGCTAGTCTTATATATAAAAATGAGTTCGTTTAGTGTGTGTGGCCGATAAACTCGCGTTTGGCTGGTCCGATTTTGGTAATTTTTTTTTTGTTTGAAAGGTATTAATATGTAGATGGTTTTTATCAAAAAAAATAATACCTTTTCTCGCATCTTTACATAGCTGTCAATATGTACGAGTAAAAAACCACTCTCGCTTTTTAAAAATTTTAACTAAGCTTAATTTGTAAAGCTTTCAAAATAATTAAAAAAGTCTGATTTTGAGTGAAACAAATAATTATTCGTCTTGTGATATTAAATCCACATATGGACTGCACAAATAAAATGTATATCTCTGATTTTCATTGAGGACAAATAAGTAAAGCATTGGCACATCAATCAGAGTTATGGTTTGTATCTACATATTATAATATTTCTCCTGTGCGTTTGTTTGTGACCCTACTCCTAAACGACTAGACAGATTTTTCTGAAATTTTGTGTGAAATATATGTGAAAAGGTCCATCCGAAACGCTGCTGTCAAGTTATAGGCAAATTCCATATTTGGGGTCGAATAACTGAACAGATTTTTGTGAAATTTTGTTTATTTGATAAGGTCTATCCGTTACAGGTTTTGTTTTATAATTTGATCCAATAGGTGGCGCTGTTTTCAAGTTATAGGCAAATTCCATAGGTGGGGTCGAATGACTGGACAGATTTTTGTGAAATTTTGTGTTATGACAAGGTTCATTCGAGACAAGTTTTGTTTCATGATTGGACCCAGTAGTTGGCACTGTTGTCAAGTTTTAGGAAAATTTCATATTTTGATTTTTGTGAAACTTTTTGTGTCTGATATAATTTAATCGAAACATGTTTTGTTTCATAAATTGGACCCGGTAGGTGGCGCTTTTGCCGAAGTAGTTATAGACAAATTTCATATTTGGAGTCCGAAAGACTTGACAGATTTTTGTGAAAGTTCGTTTGTGTGATAAGTTCCATCCATGTTTTGTAAATTATAACTGTATTCGGTAGGTGGTGCTGATGTCAAATTATATTTAGAAAGACTTGACGCTGTTGTCAAGTTATAGTTAAATTCCATATTTGGAGTCCGAACGGCTGTATAGACTTTTATGATTTTTTTGCGTTTGATAAGGTTCATTCGAGACAGGCTTTGTTTTATAGTTGGACCGAGGGGCGTACGTTGAGTTGTCGGGGCCCCGGGGCAAGACTACATTTTTGGGGCCCCTTTGATTTGGAAAATAAGAACAAATAAAAAAGGACCCCTAAGGTAATACTTTTTTTTTAGATGAAATATTATGTGACTGGCTACCAATTCACTGAAAAATATAATGTGTCTCTCTTGTGTCCGAAGTGATTCATGTCAAGTATCTTATCTTTTTGCTTCGATACTTTTATAACCAGTTGCCTTCTCTAAATTGTCTCCTTACGGGGCCCTGGCGTGTTGGGGGCCCCGGGGCACCACCCCACTTGCCCCAATGGTGTGTACGCCCCTGTTGGACCTGGTACGTGGCGCTGCTGTCAAGTTATGACCAAATGCAATATTTGGGGTTCAAAGAGCTCATATTCAAGGCTAATAAAAACAAACACGATTTAACTCTTTAAAATGTTATTTCCTCAATTAAAATTGTTTACCACTAAGCTATATCTCACAGTTGAAAATTGGTATGATAAACTGAAACTTAAAATTTGTTTAAGTTGTTTCAGCTACCAATTTATTAATACAATTTCCGCATTAATTTAAAATGATTTAATCTTCTTAAGAAAATATTTTAATATTAAGACGAATGTATAGAATTAAGACGGAATCTTTTCATTTTAAGTCGGTTTCTTTACAATTTACAAAAAAAGATTGCTACTTTTTGAATTTCTTAAATAGCCAAAAAATATCATGATACATAGTCAAATAAGGTGAAAAAAAGGAGTAAACCTCGGAATGAATGCTAATAGAAATTTTTTTTTGTTCAATACCTTCGGTTTGGCATTATATAACATACCTCAAAAGTATAGAAAAATCCCATGTCCGCAAGTCGCGATTTTCAAGGTCAAAGCGTGAAATGGAGATTTTCAAAATAAGCAATAAAAGACAATGGTATTATATTCACATATGATACAATACTTCGAGGTATTTTTTAATGCTGATGCCAAAAAATCTAGACAAGATCAAGACAATCTGGCGTCTCTAAAAAAAGTTATAGGTACCTGTTTTTTAATTGTCAACCCATATTATTATAACAGTTGCAAACTTACTACCGAAAAACCCTTAAAAGTTATGGTAGAGGGACAAAATTTTTCATGAAGGTTTTCATATTCATTATTATTAAGAATCAAAACAATACAATGAAAAAAACATTCATACCTATGAAAAATTGGTATTTTTTGAGAAAAGGGACAATTTTAGGATATGCACTAAAAAACATCCTGGTACAATCTTATAATTAGTGCTGATAGGCTAATTTTTTTGTTTGTATCTTTGTTTGGATATTCTATAACTTATGTCAAAAATAAAAAAAAAAAAAATTTTGTAATCAGCATTAAAAAATGCCTCGAACTTATGTAATTCTTGAAATTCTAATTTTGAAAATCTCCATTTCGCGATTTTAGCTTGAAAATCGCGACTTTCTAGACTTTTGAGGTATGTTATAGAATGCCAAAACGAAGGTATTGAGCAAACAAAAATTCTATTAGCATTCATTCTGAGGTGAAACCCTTATTTGACTGGATTATCAAATTTTAGTAGCGATAGCTATCAGACAAATGGTTTGCTTTTTTTAATACTTTATACAATTTTATGTTTGTGTTCCATATATCCAGTTGTGGCCCGATTTTTTTGTATTGGAAAAGGTTAACACATTACAAAGCCAAAAATTGAAAATAAATACAAGAAAAATGCGGAACGAAGTCCGCCGGGTCAGATAGTTTTTTATATGATTGGTTTTATTTTTTCTTTAAAAAAAAAACTTTTCTAATATACTATTAAGTTAGAAAACAATACCTTAAGACTCATTAAATAGTAAATGAAGCAGTTTTTATTGAATTCTGCAAAATTATTTATTAACAAATGCCAAGAAAAATAATCCTTTGTACAAAATATAAATTGTGTTTACAATCTTTAAAAATAAAAACTACACAAACTATCGTACATGAATATTTGATACATATTGCAATTGATATCTTTGCTTCATATTAGTGTGCGAAAGGAGTCATTTTACTCATATCCATCTTAATACTGTTTACTCTGCATCAATTTATTCTTCTATGACAGTGGCATCGCGAAAGAGTTCTTTTTCTATGTTTCTGTTTTTAACAGGAAAGCTGTAGCATATAGTAAAAGAAGTCTTCCAAATTCTCTTTAGCTGTCACTGACAAGGAGATTGAATTCAGCTATAGGTTTTGTATGTATTGAAAAAATTGTGCTTTAAAAAAAATACACGCACAAGTCATCTGCAACAAATTTCAAGCAAATCTATCCACCCTTTTAGCCTGGATTTACAAACTAATGCAAGACGGTTCTATGTCATGGCTTTAAAGAAAAAAAAAAAAAAAAAAAACTACCTAAACTAAGTAGGTTATGGTCTTGGGTGATTTTCTAGAGGGGCAATTGTAATTTTTGTATAATAAAAAATAACGGTACTTCCTAATTTAGGTACATTAATGAAAAAAAAACAGCTCCTAAAATTTTGATAAGAAAAAAAAATACATGTATCGGTCAAAAAATATCCTACTTTTGAAATCAAAAATATTTTTGCCTCGGTATTAACCTTTAATAGAACCGTTTTTTTTATTTCTGATTAACTCGTAAACGACGTAATCGATTTCAACAAAAAAATTTAAGAAATCGTTTTTTTTTAACAAGGAAAAATTTTCAAAAATATAATTTTGGATTTTTAAAAAATTGATTTGATTTTGGAAAAAAATCATTTATTTCAAAATGGTTGAAAGAATTTTCTTGAAACTTTGTTCTATGTGAATTGAAAAAAAAAAATTAGTTCCGAAAACGTAATTAACCAAATGTTTTTTTGTTTAGGTACTGTTTTTTTTGTATTTTTATGTATGTACCAGAAATATTGTTTTTTTTTTAAGAAAAGGCAAACTTTATTTGGAAGTTAAAATCACTTGAAAAATTATTTTTGTAATTTTTAAAAACCACTTTTAATACTTTTTTTTAATTAGGGTAAAAGCGGGTGAGATGGCGCGGCGGGGGAGATGGCGCACTTTAAATATCTTTTACATTTATTGCTCTAAAAATGTATGAAAAATATTTTTAGCTTTCTTTAAATATTTTAAATCGAAGTAGCCTGTATTCGTTTCTTTGTCTTTGATACAAAAAATAAAAAAAATTTCAAAGCAAATCATGTGATGATTTTTTTTCGAATTTTTTTTTTCGCTCTTTTTTTTTGTTCCGATATTTTGTGAGTCGTTGGGATCTTAGATGCCCTTGATACACCAATACAAACAAGAGAGTATAAGTTATGGATTGCGCGTGAAATCTGAGCTCTAGTTCTATCTGCTTTTTATGGGTGCTTACGAATAGGAATTATGCGAAAAAAGGTGAGATGGCGCAGTTTTTTGCGGGTGAAATGGCGCATTCCGTACAAGAATTTTTCAATTGAGTATAGTGTTAGCATGTGCCATATCACCCTCAAAATATTTTTTTTAAGTAATTCAGCCAAGCTCAAATTTTATAAAAAAGACGACTAGTTGCAATCTATTATATGGCATGCATTGGTGCTTGACTCCTTCACATCGTTCAACCATTTGTGCAATGAATTTGGCAATAGAAACCTTAAACAAACTCATGCGCCATCTCACCAACCCTATAGGGGGAGATGGTTTTTTTCAAACTTTTTTTCTATATTAATTTTAAAATATAAATTTAAAATATAAAATTCTGTAAACCAAATAATACGTTGGATATTGAATATAGAACATTTTTGCATTGTTAGAAATATGAAATGTGGTTTACTTTGTAAAACATGACAAAAACAAAAAAGGTATGCCATCTCACCCGCTTTTACCCTAATTTATAAATGAATGATAAAATTAAATCAAATTAATTCTCTTATTCTATTAAAAGCCTTAAGCTATTCGAAGCGGTTCAATTAAATTATATATATATTTTTTTTAAGAAGTACAACCTTTTTTACAAGACACACAAATTGCAATCAAAATCGATATAGAAAGCAAAACAAATGCCATTGTAATTGCAAAATTCACAAAACCGTTTATATAGAACTCTATTTTAGATAAAAAGTGATAAGAATATAAATAATCATCACTATCAAAAACGGAGTTAAAACCACTTAACAAATTGTTCCAAAGCCAACTTAAATGATTTACCAACCATTCCATCAAAACACGCAAACTTACATTTGGATCGTTAATCACTTTGTTTAATGTTTCGTTGTTGCTCGCAAGTTGCATGTGCCTTGTTGTGGGCAAAAAAGTTAATAAAACCATTAATTTAATTGGCTCATGAGCAAGACATTAGAAAAAATAGTGACAAATTGCTAACAAAAGAGTGATGATTTCGCTGAAGGTACACTTTCAAACCCATCAAAAAGCTATATCGTTTATTTTTTTTTTCTTTTTGTTTCTATTTAATTTGCAATTGTCATGGGAATCAATAAAATATCTACATTTTTGTGGTTAGTTTGATGTTATATTTTTTTTTTTTATTTTTTGTTGTAAATTTATTGATTCGTTTTGTTGTGGTAAAAAAGGTTATTAATTGCGGTTAACAACCGCAAAATGTATAACAATTTAGATTATTCATCTACACTATTAAGATAAGCCATCAAATATTCATAAAATAACAATGATAAGGAGGGGAATGGTTGGGTGGTAGATTTAAGTTTTATGTAATTGCTTATTTTAATGGATTTTAATGTTGATTTTATAGCCATGATAAAAGGATTGAAAATCAAAGTGTTTATTGGTGGAAAATACTCATTAAACATTTACTTGAACTAAATAGGATTCACTTAAATTCATACGCTCGAACGCGTTTGCTAAGTAAAGCGCTTTAGTTAAATATTTATAAAATAAAAATAATTGTGAAAATGCTTGATTAAAAAAAACAGCATATTATTTCTGATCCTTTTGCAGGACTATAAAGAATACAGTGAAAAAATTAATGAAATTAAAAAATATCGATCTGCAAGGATGTGCATTGTGCTGAAAAAAATATTATTTTTTTTTTAATATTAAAATAAAATTAAAAATTCAATAATTTATTATATGGAGCAAAGTGCTTGGCGGAAAAATTTTCTCTGTAAATATGGAATCTCCTACCTGGATACATTTTAAATATAAATGCAACAGGAAGCAACTTTGTTTGCACGATATAACTTACTCCATAAGGCATTTAATTACATAAATAACTTAACAATTAAAATACAGCTTCAAGAGATTGAAACTTTATAAGAATATAAGGAATGTTGAAAGAGATTATTATTTCGTTGTATCTCATCATTACTTTATATGGAATCAAGACATATATATTTTTTTTTTTAGGTACTATAAAGGAGAATGGGCAAGTTTGTATGAAACGTGGACGTTACGCGGCCGGGAATGAATTTGTTATTTTTTGATGTAATTAAGGTTTACATATATTGTGCAGAAGTTTTATCCCTGTGACGTATTTCAATAACGGATAAAATGCATTTTTGCACTTAACACTTTATATATGTCTCAATGTTAGGTATAACTCAATTGTGTATTTTAAGTGCAAAATATTATTTTCTGTCACTTTCCCTGAGTCTGAAGACCTTTATCTTGAATATCCAACCACTAGAACCCAAACTATAAGCATTTTAAAACAACAATTTCAAGCCTATTTTTAGAGTTTTGTTGTTCAATTTTTTGTTACTTTGAATTGTTTGAAAACTTTCGAACCTGAAATGGTTGTCTTAAAAATGTTATATTATGAGTTCTATTGGTCGGATTTTCAAGATTAATGTCTTTATGCTCAGGGAAAATGACAGAGCATCATATTTTATATTCCATATAAAAATATAAATCAGTTTTTCCTTCATACATTGAACAATGCATTAACAATACTAATACTGCATTATCTTGCATTCTTAACGCAATACAGCGAAACGTCCATAGTAAAAGTTTTTCCTGGGCTATAATTCTTTCATTTGATACCAATTTTATTGATGGCCGCTCAACGTCCAAAATGCCCATTCTCCTTTTTATATTTTCAATCTCATCGTGATCCGTTTTTAACAAAAATTATGATAAAGTATTTCAACTTAGCTAAAAATCATGAAATCAAAGTTCATTCTTTTTTTGAAACTTAAGTTCGCTTAAAATGTTTTAACACTGACACCCGCTATAATTGTTTCCGACTCCCATTCAGCAACACCGAGCCCAAAGCTAAATTCGTTCATCAGAGGACACTGTGAGCAAGGCTTCTACTCGGAAGCGCACTTGCAGCTACATTTACTTTTGGCCTTATTGCTTGATTAAAGTTATTGGACTTTATGCGCTATTAAAAAGATTTGAAATGTTTTCCTAGTTCCCATTAAGCGTCATGAAGCAATTGTCGCGCTGTGTCGCATCGTGTCGCGTTGTGTCGCGTTGTGTCGCGTTGTGTCGCGTTGTGTTGCGCTGTGTCGCGTTGTGTCGCGTTGTGTCGCGTTGTGTCGCGTTGTGTCGCGTTGTGTCGCTTTGTGTCGCGTTGTGTCGCGTCGTGTCGCGTTGTGTCGCGTTGTGTCGCATCGTGTCGCGTTGTGTCGCATCGTGTCGCGTTGTGCCGCGTTGTGTCGCATCGTGTCGCGTTGTGTCGCATCGTGTCGCGTTGTGTCGCATCGTGTCGCGTTGTGTCGCATCGTGTCGCGTTGTGTCGCGTTGTGTCGCGTTGTGTCGCTTTGTGTCGCGTTGTGTCTTGTCGTGTCGCGTTGTGTCGCGTTGTGTCGCATCGTGTCACGTTGTGTTGCGTTGTGTCGCGTTGTGTCGCGTTGTGTCGCTATGTGTCGCATCGTGTCGCGTTGTGTCGCGTTGTGTCGCATCGTGTCGCGTTGTGTCGCATCGTGTCGCGTTGTGTCGCATCGTGTCGCGTTATGTCGCGTTGTGTCGCATCGTGTCGCGTTGTGTCGCGTTGTGTCGCATCGTGTCGCGTTGTGTCGCATCGTGTCGCGTTGTGTCGCATCGTGTCGCGTTGTGTCGCGTTGTGTCGCATCGTGTCGCGTTGTGTCGCATCGTGTCTTGTTGTGTCGCATCGTGTCGCGTTGTGTCGCGTTGTGTCGCGTTGTGTCTTGTCGTGTCGCGTTGTGTCGCGTTGTGTCGCATCGTGTCACGTTGTGTCGCGTTGTGTCGCGTTGTGTCGCTATGTGTCGCATCGTGTCGCGTTGTGTCGCGTTGTGTCGCGTTGTGTCGCATCGTGTCGCGTTGTGTCGCATCGTGTTGCGTTGTGTCGCATCGTGTCGCGTTGTGTCGCGTTGTGTCGCATCGTGTCGCGTTGTGTCGCATTGTGTCGCGTTGTGTCGCGTTGTGTCGCATCGTGTCACGTTGTGTCGCATCGTGTCGCCTTGTGTCGCGTTGTGTCGCATCGTGTCGCGTTGTGTCGCATCGTGTCGCGTTGTGTCGCATCGTGTCGCGTTGTGTCGCGTTGTGTCGCGTTGTGTCGCTATGTGTCGCATCGTGTCGCGTTGTGTCGCGTTGTGTCGCGTTGTGTCGCATCGTGTCGCGTTGTGTCGCGTTGTGTCGCATCGTGTCGCGTTGTGTCGCATCGTGTCGCGTTGTGTCGCGTTGTGTCGCGTTGTGTCGCGTTGTGTCGCGTTGTGTCGCGTTGTGTCGCGTTGTGTCGTGACTCATATTATTGTTTTATGTTATTGTCGTTATTATCAATTGCTTACATCTCAGCCTAAAAAATACTTCAGTGGTCACATTATGGCTCTGTGGCGAACCATAGTTTCTAATTTGAAAACTAAAATGATTTGTTTTAACTTTAATATAAAAGAAATGTACTAGAATAGCAAATGCCAGAAGGCTGATAGACGTTTTAAAATTCTACGTCTCATAAGTATCCTAAATTATATATTTATAATACGCATCTTTAATTTAAAAAAATTGTATGTAAAATAAAGTGGGCTTTAGTATTGTTACAATAATTATTTAATTCGAAGTCGACTAAAGGTACTCTACTTATAATCCCAACAGCACTCTGAAGCCAGTAACTAAAAACATTCTTTTACATACATACATTATATCCAGAGCTTTTTGTCGGCTCTAGGGTTCCTTAAAAATGAAAGACACCGGAAAGTTGTGAATAAATAGGATTATCCGTTTGTGCAAAAGTAAGTTTAATTTTTTGTTCATGGTATCACCAACAGATTGCTTAAATTCAAATTAATTTTAAACAAACGATTCTTTTTCTGTGGTCCAAAAATTTGTAGTACTTATTTTGGTGTTATTTTAAAATTATTTAGCAACACCTAAAAGTATAATACTTTTTAATTCCAACGAAGTGACGATACAAGAAGAACACTGAAGCACAAAGTTAAAGTTATCTGCCGTGGGGCGATAAGATGTGCAATTAAATTTAGTGCATTTTAAAAACGTATCAAAAAATGCATTTTATTTAAACTGTTTTTCTTCAAATACCCTGAAGCATATTTGTATAAACTTGATAGAAGTTAGGTTTTCTTTTGGTTGGTTCCCTACGAGAGGAATTTAAAGTGGCAAATACATAAGGATACATAAGTTTGAATGATAAGTGATAAATGAAATATTATAATGTTAAATTGTAAATTGTAAATTGTAAATTGTAAATTGTAAATTGTAAATTGTAAATTGTAAATTGTAAATTGTAAACTGTAAATTGTAAATTGTAAATTGTAAATTGTAAATTGTAAATTGTAAATTGTAAATTGTAAATTGTAAATTGTAAATTGTAAATTGTAAATTGTAAATTGTAAATTGTAAATTGTAAATTGTAAATTGTAAATTGTAAATTGTAAATTGTAAATTGTAAATTGTAAATTGTAAATTGTAAATTGTAAATTGTAAATTGTAAATTGTAAATTGTAAATTGTAAATTGTAAATTGTAAATTGTAAATTGTAAATTGTAAATTGTAAATTGTAAATTGTAAATTGTAAATTGTAAATTGTAAATTGTAAATTGTAAATTGTAAATTGTAAATTGTAAATTGTAAATTGTAAATTGTAAATTGTAAATTGTAAATTGTAAATTGTAAATTGCAATGCAATTTACAAAAGCTTGTTTCTGTTTTTACAAATAAAAGTGATTCAACGGCAAATTCTGTTTTAAAGGGAAAGTGGCTGGAGATTGATTAAAAACCCTCACCTTTTGAAGTCATGCGTAAACCCACTTCTACCACTCAAACCTACCAATGTGGTCAAGTCAGGCACAAGAAGTTCACTTTTCATTTTCATTATTTTGCCGTGCCATTCGAGGTAACAACAACAACAACATCCGTTGTCTCTAAAACCATTTTACTTTCTTTCTCATGAGTCAAATGACAATGACAGCACAGGTACAGAATATCATAGCAACATTATCTTGTACTCGTACTCGTCTGTTGGCGAGTAACAATCGCAAACGCAATTCGTCAAGGGAATACCAGATGAGTATGTTGTTAAGTCGATTAGAGAAGTATGGTAATTCTGACTTCTGCGGGTAGGCGGTTGCTGCTGGCCGGCTTGTTGTTTGGCGAAGAAGATTATAAATCTCAAAGTTTATTTGGTATTTTTGTGAGAGCTGCACCACAATTCACAACACAACCACATGGGACGGGCATGAAAGTATGTGCACTGATGCGACCCGAAAATATTTACGGACGCAACATACTTTGGCTGTTCGTTCTAGAGTCTGGACACATAAAGTAGGTATCTCTGTTAGTTGGCTGGTACGCATAGTGAGTACTTTTTAAGTAGTATTTTTTGTTGTTTTTAAGCGTAGACTGATTATTATGGGCACTTGAGTTGAGTGGCTAGCTTAAATTTTCTTCTCTTTTCTTTGGCACTCGAAATGAAGGTTAGTGTGTCAGCACTGTTTGTTGATACTAACAGGGTGTTCCCTTAACGTCAATTTTCTCGATGTGTCTTTTGAATTGGATTGACGTATACACTGTAAAAGTTTGCATCCAAAGATAGAGTAAAGTTTTACAATAAGAGCATACTATTTGTACATCTAATTACTTAACCCCTTCTACTTAAATAGTAAAAGTTCAGGAGTAAAAACCCAGAAAAATGAAATTGTTCGCATACAGAAACTCCTAGAGCCGATTTAAGGAAGGTTCATCTGCAGCCACAAGGAAGCATTTGATTATGTAGTTTTATTTTGTAGCTTTATTTTATCTCCTGTAATTCTTAATTGGATGGAATGTTGGAACTTTTTTATAGATACCTACTTCTTTTTTTTTATTTTGCTACATCATGTTCAAAAACTTTCGGGATGTTATAAACTTACATAAAAGTTATAATGATGAGACGAACGCAATTAATGATGTTTGTCTATCGTTCATGAACCCACAAAAAAATAACAGTTGGAATATTAATTAAACTCGTCGTAGGCTTTCATTATGACACATATTATATTAAAAAGGACAACTGTGAGGCAAGCGCGTGTTTTTAATGTACACAAAATAACACGATTGAAGCATCCGGTACAAGAACCAGATGACTAATTTCGATTGGAAATTGACAAAAGAAACAATAAAAAAAACAAACAAAAAAAAATAACACACTCGCTTCAACTTTATGTACCTATGTATTTTGGAATCATTACACATAAGAATTGATGAGTATTGATAAAGTAAAAAAAAAAATGTTGTAAAAAAGTGTATTAAAATATCAATGCAAATGGAACATTTTCTACATAAAAATAATGTTATTGCTAGTAAAAAATATATGTAAAATGTATGCATTAAATAAGAAAAATAAAAAAAAAAAAAATGCTCAAGTGATAGGAATTGATTGAAAAAAAAATGTAATTTTTCAAATAAGTTCAAACATTTGAAATACGTTATCAACGTAACTTGC
The DNA here is from genome assembly GCF_945859705.1 of Episyrphus balteatus. Classification (NCBI taxonomy): domain Eukaryota; kingdom Metazoa; phylum Arthropoda; class Insecta; order Diptera; family Syrphidae; genus Episyrphus; species Episyrphus balteatus. The sequence continues at coordinate 39,739,415 of NC_079136.1, forward strand.
CATAGAACCGATTTCTTGATTACTGATTTTCTCACAAACAACAGATACATCCGATTTCAATGAAATTTTTTTACAAAAACGTTTTATTAATTTTTATAATTACACTAGCTAACCCCACCCGCTTCGCTGAGTGAATTTATGAAAAAAATTGAACCTGTGTGAAAATAATTTAAAACCGAAAAAGTGAATTTATATTTTTGCAGTGAACATTTCTCAATTTATTCTAATGTTTTTTGGTTAGATCAATACCTCATATTTTCAACAATGGACTTTGCGCTTTATTTATGTTTAAAACGAATGTTTGAAATCATAAAGCAAGTCCGACGGAATCATTTAAATTCGAAGAATCAAAACATCTTTTTCTTTGAATTTTCCCACACAAAATGGTAGCTGCAATCAGAGTTGCCATTCAATTCTTTACGGGAAGTCTGGTACCATTACAAAGTTTAGGTTGATTGATATTATATCATGATAATATAATTGGCGCTCCTATTGCGGAGTTCCTGGTTAATCGAAAGAATTCAATAACTCCGTCGGGTAATTAACTACATAGTTTTCACTTGTAATTGTGTCAACTGATTTGTGTAGGCTAAAAATTTTTATTTAAAAATACAACTGACTTTTCACTGAACGATAACGAATTGATAAAAAATCACAAATATTACAGTAATTTTTCGCCGCCTCAACTGAACTTGCTTAATTTACAGACGTGATCGATCATACTAAAAGACACGTATTTAATATTGCAAGTGTTGCCAATTTTACTTTTTTTCATACAACGTAGTACAAAAACGGTCTTGCCGCCATAGGCGCTCTTCCCCCACTTCCCCTATAGTTTTTTATTTATACACGAACATTGTTCCAATATTTTTTGACTTTATCGCAAATCCATCAAGGTAAAATCTAAAGCTTCAACTGATTTTAAGTGCGCCATTGTGGTCTCATCAACACAATAACCTGACACTGTTGCAAAACTTTCGTTATTGCCAATTTTTTTAAATATTTATAACATATAGGTGTTTTAAAGGCAACTTAAGAACAGAGTGAGCTGTATTGTTACCATTTAATAACGTAGCATTAATTCCAGAAGAAGCCAGAGCCAGTGCTTTTTTATTTTTTAGATGTTGCAATGAATGCTTTCCCCGTACCATCAGGAACCAGGTGCATATGAAAAACACAAACCCAAACTCTGAATGATCACACCTTGTTTAATTGTTTCGTACACATACTTTTGTTGATCTTGAACTTCGGCACATTAGTTTACGCAAACATTTTTAATTCAATCGTCCTTTCACTTGATCAAGAAAATCTTGCTCTGCACGATTTGGAGCAAACATTCCAAGTTGTTCCCGTGTTTTATTCGTAAAAATAAGACCGAAGATTAGAATTTGATTAAACATTTCATGTGTGTGCGTGCAGCCAAATTCGCACCCATGTGCCGACTGAAGGACAAACTATCGGTTTTAAATTTAGGCATTGTAGTCTGATCTTAAGATTTTCAAGCTGCAACAACATGTAAAAAAAGTTCTCCTGGTTAAGCCCCCCGTCTGTTTCTCTTCCTGGCGAAATTTTCCTTTGCTGATCAGAAATTCATCAACCTGATCAGAAATTCATCAACTTTTATTATTTTATTTAACAACTTTAAGATCTCTAAAACATTTAAGCCTCAGTTTATTTCCTCTCCATCATATTTAAAATCACCATTAAAAATTAAAAATCTGTCAAATCGCATACAAATTTTATAGTTTACCGTTTAAAGTTTCCCATTTTACGTTAAAAATCACAAAAAATTAAGAATTGAATATGGAAATATGTATGTAGAAATGGTCACACTTTTTAACTTAAAGTTTGTTTTGCTGACCAAACAAAAACACTTAAATATAGTAAAGAATTTTCCTGATTAGGCTAGTTCCATTATCAGCTTACACATGTGGTTTAAATGTCACACGACGCTTGCGATTTGCTATCCTGAGTAATGTTTTCTTAATAATAATGCCAAAGTCAGGCTTTAAACGATAATAATTAAAAATTATTTTGAAAGTCTGTCTTAATAAATTTGTTTACAAATCAAGCTAAGCTAAAATTTTTAAAAAGCGAGAGTGGTTTTTTACTCGTACATATTGACAGCTATGCTATGTATGCGAGAAAAGGTATTATTTTTTTTTGACACAAACCATCTACATATTAATACCTTTCAAACAAAAAAAAAATTACCAAAATCGGACCAGCCAAACGCGAGTTTATCGGCCACACACACTAAACGAACTCATTTTTATATATAAGATTAAGAAAATTTTCAAAAAAAAATAATTTTTCGATTTTAGACAAAAAAGTTAAAAAAAAATTTTTATCAATTTTTTGAAAACGAACCAGTGAATTTTACTAAAGCTTTAGTTTTATGTTTCAATAAATAGGTATAATGCTTTTATAAATATTTTTCAAAATTTTATACGGACCGACTCTTGGTTGAAGTAGGTAAGCTGCATCTTGCACGACTGGCTCGAACGTACTTACTCTTATGGTAAAGCGTTTTATTGAAGGAATTTCATGAGATATGTATGTAAAAAATTTCCAAGAAAATATTATTCCACACACAAAAACGATATTTCGATTAATAGTCCGGTCAATTTAGACATCCGAGTTTACATTAATTCCCAGCATGTTGAAAATCGGTAGGATTGTTAGAAACACTATCATAAGTTAAATCTAAAAAGTCCTCATCGATCCGAGACCTGGAAAAAATTTTACTTAGGGTCAAAGGTCACAAAAAATGGTTTTTCACGATTTTCAGCTAAACGGTTAGTCTTTTAAAAAAATTTTAAGAATTGTAGACCAGGTTATTATATATAAAAAGTGTCATGACACTTTTTTTCCTAAGACTCACCGTTTCTTAGATATAACGATTCAAAAAGTTGAAGTTGAGTTGTAATCGTCATAATCAGGCCTATTCTGAAATAAAACTCCCAACTGAAAATCTCTTGAAATTTCATTATTTTTTTAGCTTGAATTTTGTTCTTCAATGGTAAAGAATATCTGGAAAGCAAAAAAAAAATGGAATATTTCACCATTTTTCCGATTGGGGCCGTTCTCCCGAAACCATTTGCCTGGTAATTTTTGTTTAGAATAGGTCCGAATATAATACAGGGTGTCCGATAGAAAATGGGCAACCCTAAAACGTCTGATAGCTACACTTATGACTGTTCTAAGAACAGATAGAAAAAAGTTCTATCGCAACCAGTTCGTAAATTTTTTTAAAGGAAAATGTCCAATAGCTATGAAATTTTTAAAGTGTTTATGTACTCATCCATTTATTGTAGAAAATTATAAAAAAAAAAAATGAATAAAATTCATTCATTCATGGTTGTAGTGAACGAAAACATAAAATGATAAAATTTAAAATACACTGAACGAAAAAAGCGAATATTTTACGATAAGACTAACCGTTTAGCTGAAAATCGTGAAAAACTATTTTTTGTGACCTTTGACCCTAATTAAAATTTTTTCCAGGTCTCGGATCGATGAGGACTTTTTAGATTTAACTTATGATGATGTTTCTAACAATCTTACCGATTTTCAGCTTGATGGGAATTAATGTAACCTCACCATCTTATTTTAGTCTCATTTGACCGGACTATAAATTTACAACCCGTTTTCAAAAAATTGATTTTTCAATAAAAAAAAAAAAAAAAATTAAATATTTTTTAAAATACCAAAAATGTATTTTTTGAAAAATTTTGTAAAACTAGTATGAAACTATAATTTTAACGTTTCTTTATACAAATTTTGGTTGAAATCGGCTATGTCATTTGAGAGTAATCCATTAATCAAAAAAGCCTTTCTATGACTAGTACCATTAAAAACAGTACCTACAAAAAAATTTTATTTTATTTTATTTTCTTTTATTTTAAAGGTTGTCTTTTAAGAATAATACTACACACAAAAATTTTAATTGAAATAGTTAGAGCCGTTTTCGAAAAAAAAGTAATTTTTCTATTTTCATTAGGTATATGACAGGTACCGTAAATCATCCAAAACTGTCTACTACCACAAACTAATTCTGTAAGTAGTAAAAAGCCAATGGTATTTTTTTACCGACTTCCAAAAAGGAGGAGGTATTCAATTCGTCTGTATTTTTTTTTTTAAGGTAATTCTTTTTATTGGAAAGCTGGTGCCTGTGCCTGCAGTGTGGTTCCATTTCAATTTCGTTCACTTGTGGCTATAGAAACTATGAGAAAAACCATAAAACCCAGTTTTGATAAATGAATCGTTTATTTCAGAAACAGCATAAGTCCATGAGCACTAACTTTTCAGGAGCAACAAAAAACTGTTTTTTATGTTAAAACTCCACAACACTTCAAATTAAGAGTATGCCGATTTATAATCTAGCTGAAGACGCATTTAAAAACCTTAAAAATTTAAACTTTTTTTTCAAGTCTTAGGTCCAATTTATTCACTCTCCATTATATTTAAAGTCCCCTTTAAAAATAAAAAATCTGTCAAATCACATACAAAATTTAAAATTTCCCGTTTTTAATGGAGGCTTTAAATTTAATGGAGTGTGAATAAATTGGGCCTTAATGGGTTTTTAAGCCCTTAAAGTCGCTGGACTTATGTCGTTTCTGAAATAAACGAATTTTTGTTGGTAAACCTTTTGTTTTCATCTAGACATATCTTTTGAACCCTGCTTCTGATTTTAATGAATAAAATAGCAGTAGATAGATTAAATCTTTACCTCTTCATTGATGTATAATTTTAAAGTTTGCGTGTCATGATGGCTACCAAAATAATTAAAAACTGGTAAAATGTCATATATTCAAGAGTAAAACCCGCTGCCACCGCGAGGAAATCTGGCTATAACTTTTGAACCCTGAGTTCAATTTTAATGAATTTAATAGATATAGGTAGATAGAGTAATTCCTCACCTTTCTATAGATGTATAACAAAAGGGCGTGCGTGTCAAGATTGCTGCCAAAATAATTTAAAACTAGTAAAAAGTCATGTATTTAACAGTCAAAAATGTTGTCACCGGGTGAAATTTTTCCATATATTTTGAACCCTTTCCTTTCAGTTTTCATATTTTGGAGGGTCTGACATACCTACTTAATTTTTTTCCAGAAGATGAATAACTATACATAAATGAGAAATTTCCAAAAACAAAATTTTTGGGAAAATTGGACTTATGCTGTTTCTGAAATAAACGATTCAAATGGAAATCGGTTTTGTTTTTTTTTTTTTAGAATCTGGTAACAATTTTATATTCGGATATAGAAACCTGGAATCTAAAGTGGCACACAACCATGAATTTTTTTTTTAACTTGCTCTATAGGGCAAGTATTGGTTCCGTGTGGAAAAAAAAAGTGAGGTTTTAATCAAAACGATGCACAGAGGAGTATTCGACCCCGAAATCCGGTCATAAGTGAAAAAAATAAAAATCGCATTCGACCCGTTATTTTTTGCTTTTCGCATTCCTCAATACCCATGCTAACTAAAACCGGTTTCAAATAATAACTGTTGACCCCCTATTTCCCAAGATCTTAGTCTAAATCTAGTCGATTTTATAAGCTCACGTCACAAAAGCTTATTTTATTTTCTAATCATTAACGCTTCAGTCTGATTTTTTTATTGTGATTTGTGATAATTGTGAAAATTTTGTTATGTATGTCCAAGGTCAAGGTATATACTTTATGTTAATACAGAAATTTCCATATATTTCATTGAAAATATATTAAAAATCGAGATGACAAGAGTGCATAGAAAAACGTGAAAATTAATGAAATTTTCGGTAGAAAAAAAAGTGTTTTTGTTGTAGTCTCGGGTACGATCGAGCAAAAATTTGTCTTATATAATTAACTGTACATCTTTGTTATCTCATGCACATAAAAAAAATTTCCACATATTTCCACCTTTTTTTTTAATGGCGTTTTTTAGTCTCGAGGTATTTTTAGTAAAATTGGCTTTTGTTGCTTAAAAAACTATTTATTTTCAAATTTTTGTTTTCTTTAACCTGAAATATTAACAATATTTAAAAATTTCATGTAAAAATTAATAATATGAATTAAATAAAATTGAAAAAAAAAAATACTTAAGTAATTTTTTTTTTTTTAACAATCCCGAAAATTTTTTTCAGTGTGACTTTTTAATACATTGTAAGTTATAAAACAATACTTTAGGCCAATTCCAATAAGAAAAACATTAAAAATAATTTTGACCGGATTTTGAGGTCGAATACTCCTCTGTGCGATGATTACGATGATGGAGAATTCCAAAAAAGTGGGTTTCGCAATTCCGTGCGTCTGTACGGTCACTATGTACACATTTCCACAGCCAAAACGCGTGGATGGATTTTCTTTAAATTTGGTACAGATGATTTTTATAGAATTCTGAAAGTTTTTTTTTTTTTGTTTTTTTTTTTTATATCTCGCTTAGAAAGTGTACCTCCCATAAAAATTTTTCAATTTATACAAAATAACTCGAAAACGGCTCTAACGATTTTGATTAAACTTTGCAGACGTAATATTCAAAACTGAATTTTTATTTTTTCCAAAAAAGGTCAAATAAAAAAAAAATTTTCATATAAAAAATTTGCCCTAAATGTCGGTTGTTTACCAACCTCAAAAAAATTTCTTTAAAATTTATATAGATTCAGCTCGTAAAACCTGCAAGTAAACTGACATAAATGCCCTTTGAACTTTTTGTAACTGTTGGTCAGAGAAAAAATGTATGGTTTTGGATTAAGCTTCATAAAGTAAACTTCTTAAAAAGGTCGACCTTAGAAAAGTCAAAACATGTTCAGGACGATTTTTCAAAAAAATTTTGGCATCTTTTAAGGTAGGTTTAAAGTAGTAAGGAGTAAGAAAAAACTTTTAAAAATTTCCTGTAATTTTTCAAATTATCAAGATACGCTAAAACATAAATTTTATCACTACCTAAATTTTATTAGTTCCTTAAAATCGTGCCCCGCGGATTTTTCACCTATTAAGATCACGAAAAAAAAAACAAAACTCTTCCGTTCCGATCCTTATGGGATATTGAAATTAATAAAAGCTAACAAAGAAAAAAAAAGTGATTTAGAAGAAAGTAAGAGGAAAGAAAATTTTTCAAGGAAAGAAAGGTATACCTAAGCTTATTTTTCAAAAAAAAGTCTTACAAAATCCAACCATACCTATCTATTATATTTTGAGAACCCTTTAACATTATAGATTTGCCTCATTAACTTCTACCACCAATTTCTTAATGAATTCACCAAATAGGTAAACTAGAAATAGTTTAAAAAACAAAAGTAGAACTTTTGATTTTGTTTTTGATTCCCCCACTTTGATTTTTTTCTAAATTTATAGCTCTTTCTTTAGCATTATATTTCTACCATCTAACCATCTAGCACAAAATACGTTTTTTTGATTCGCTCTAGTTCCTTTAATTTCTTTAAAAACCCCTTTTTCATTGGTATAATTCCACTTTTGTTTCCATCAACAAAAAAAAAAAAACCTTAAGACAATTCCCTCACGCAAGTGAAAAGTGCATACAACCATCAGCAGCGGGAACACCAAAATGCATCGACTTAGAACGCTTTACTCTCAGTAAGTGCACCTTCAGCTGACTCTTCATGTTTACCACGAAGTATTTGCCTGTACCAATAGAGATAATATTGACTGCATTTTCTCTAATTGCAACTTCGCAGTGGACTTATTTTTGGCGTGTTTACTTCGCATCAGTAGTTCCAATCCCATTCATTCAGCTCCCATCTCTTTCTTTAAAAAAAAATAATCAAACATGATTTTCACCCAGCAGTAACCATCACCTGGGAGAGATGCACAGGAATGGTAACTTACCATGCACCAGAACCATACACATCTTTTGGAGTAATTAAGCAAAAGCCGTTAGCAGTATAAAACGGTTTGTATGCCATTTAAGTGCATCAGTTGGTTGCCTTTTGTCGGTCGTTTTGGAATCCAGAAATATAGATTTTTCAGTAACTCTCGAGGGAAACGCTTTCGGAAATATGATTAGGAGCCTTTCGTTAGTTTTTGTTGTATCCTGTCTCCTGGATACAAGTTGTTTGGTCTACGCTCGTAGTGCTACCAATTCGCCGCAACAAAATTTGAATACAACGCCAAAAGCGACAGACAGTGCAGAATCAACACCTAATAATGAGAGTCCGTCGGTTTGGAGTGACGTTTCCATGATGTATCGGATATATCGACAATGTGCCAGTGAAAACCTTTCAGTGTGCTTAAAAATTAAATTACTAATGGGCCTTGAAAAGGCTTTTAGAAATTCGAAAGAGCTCAAAATTATTGATGGAATCAAGTTTGTTAATAACATTGGTGATGGCGAACAAAGGCCGAAATTGGTGCCAACGGAAGCTCTTAACGAAAAGCTTATCGAAGCAAATTTACCCCGTGGTCTGGATGGCAAGGAGGAGACGTTGAATGAGATGATTTTTAATAAACTTGGTAACTTCCTTCAGGAATACACACTTCAGGTATGAGAGAGATGTTATCCACTATTCCAACCTATTCCTTGCTTGAAACTCAGTTTATTTTTAGGTAAAATTTCCCGATGTACAAAATGCTGAAAGGTCCTTCGACGAGAGCCGGAAGAAGAAAGACAAAAAAGGTAGTGGAGCCTACATCATGATACCACTTTTGCTGGGTGGTACATTTGTGCCAATTGCTTATGGTGCTTTAGCCATGTTGGCCGGCAAGGCCTTGATTGTTTCGAAATTGGCTCTAGTTCTGGCGTCAATAATTGGTATTAAGAAACTTTTGAATAGTGGTGGCTCAAAGGAGTCACAACATGAAGTTGTTGTATCGTCGGGTGGTCATAGCTCTGGATGGGGTCGGGATATTGATTTGGCTTATAATGCTTATGATCCGAAGTCATCGAAGAAGCAGATTTGATTAAAAAAAAAAAATAGTTTCTAAAAGTTAAATTAATATTTATTTTATGATTAGTTTTTTATATACAAAATGTGTAAACGATACCAAAAAAATAGGAAATTATGTACTCGTATTAATAGGTTTGATGTAAATATACAATGCCAAAGTTTTAAGAAGCCTCAGAGAGATATTGATAAATAATATTGATTTCAAAGCATGGTGGTTGTTTTTATTAAATTTTAAATAGCAGATGGAAGTAGGAAAAATTGATTAAAAATGCTTTTGTAAGGATAAAATCGGATTTATGGATGAAGGGAGTGACTTTTTCGAATACAAAACTCTATATGCAAGCGAATATTGATGCGAAGTAAAATACTCTGCTGGAACTTTCAGGTATGTGAAGTGATAAGTTTGAACCAGTTTTTATGGCAAGTAAAAATGAATCGTTTATTTCAGAAACGACATAAGTCCATGAGCATAAACTTTTCAGGAGCAACAAAAAACTGTTTTTTACTTAAAATTCCAAAACACTTCAAATTTAGAGTATGCCGAGGTATAATCTAGCCTAAGATGCATTTAGAAACCTTTAAAATATAAACTGTTTTTTAGGTCTTTGCGTGTTTTTTAAGCCTTTAAAGTCGGTGGACTTATGTCGTTTCTGAAATAAACGAAATTTTTGTGGTAAAACTTTTGTTTTTATTAAGCTATAGTTTTTGAACCCTACTTTCGATTTTAATAAATTAAATAGCAGTAGATAGAGTAAATCTTTACCTTTTTATAGATGTATAACTTAAAGGCTTGCGTGTCATGATGTTTGCCAAAAAAAAATTAAAACTGATAAAATGTCATATTATTCAAGAGTTAAAAATGCTGCCACCACCAGAAATCTGGCTATAACTTTTGAATCCTGAGTACAATTTTAATGAATTTAATAGATATAGATAGAGTAATTCTTTACCTTTTTATAGATATATAACAAAAGGGGGTGCGTGTCAAGATTGCTGCCAAAATAATTTAAAACTGGTAAAAAGTCATGTATTTAACAGTCAAAAATGTTGTCACCGGGTGAAAATTTTCCATATATTTTGAACCCTTTTCTTTCAGTTTTCGTATTTTGGGGGGTCTGACATACTTAATACTCACGGGGATGGACTTCCGTGATTTGTATAACTCCCTCACCTTTGTTTTGTTCCATCTCTTCTTTGATCACCTGCCAAAGTTGAAGGTCGTCCTCTTTTTCGTGACATTGTAGGTTTTACAGATTTGCATAAGTGCTCAGATATGGCTTGTTTGTTTGAAGAGCCAAAATCTGAATCTAGATCGTCATCACTTCGAAAGCCATCACCAGTTATAGCATTTACACACTTATTTTTTCTATAGAAAGTCTTCGAATTCATTTTACAAAAAAAAAAATAAAAACCCCACAAAAATCAGTAATGTAAGTCACCAACGCATGATAACCCATATATGGTGTTTTGGAAGAAACGTCAAAAAAAGACAAAAATTATTATAAAAACAAAAAACGAACTTCGTAAACATATAAAAGTATAATAAATACATACGAAACATATTTTTAATTGGATGCAACTAACTTCTTTATTAAAAAAAGGATTCTCTTACTGATAATAAAAACCGGTTTATTATAAAAAAATAGACATAGTTTTACTATAGTTTTTTTCTTTTTGACATTTGGTGCAATATAACGGAAATAAATCGATATTAAATCGATAATCCATATATGGGTTAGTATGCGGTAGAGGGTTAATAGTGTATTTAATTCCTTGATAACACTGGTCTGCAAGGAAATTCTCCTTTATCTAAAACTATACTTTTCTAAAGGATTTTTGTATGCTGATTCTGAATCCGAAGTCAGAATTGACCCAGCACTTCACGTTTTTTAGATATTCCTGTTAGAAAATCTCAAAACCCCATTTTTTTGCTGTTTTCGAAGAAATATTTTGGCATAATGTAATCTTTTTTCAATTAAAATAACGGTTTATGAAAGAACTTATTTTTTTTCTTTCAAATTCAGTTTCAATCTTCTCAATATCTCTTTTCTTCTCCGAGATATCTTAATTTAAGTAAGTTTAGTAGGTTTGGCATATCTTACCATATAGAAACTGATCTCTAAAAATTAATATATCTTTTTCCCTAGAACAAAAGTATACTTTTCTAATTGACTTTAGTGTGCTGATTTTGAATCCGAACTAAAACAATTTCGGTCAGCTCTGGTTTTTGAGATATAGTAGTTTTTTTGAGATTTTATAAAAAAATAAAACTTGATTTTGTGATAATGCGAATATCTTAAGATTCTGAGGTGATAGAATCTTTTTGACTTCGGATTCTAACTCAGCACATCAAAAACTATAAAAAAAATATACTTTTGTTTCTAGGAAAAATAAATCTGAAGCCCTATAAGGCAGTTTATCGAATGGTTTATTACAAATAAGATATTTCTAAATAGAAAAATTGTATAGGTATAAAATTACAAAACACGTAAAAATTTTGTTTAATATGTTTTATTATGATTTTCTTTACATATTTGACTTTTTAAATATAATGGGCATTGATATTTTACATTTTCCTTATAATTAAGGTGCTTTTGTTCATGTAGAATTTACTAAAAAGTGATGGATTTGGAAATGTCTGCTTTTTTTTTTTGTAAAAGGACATAATTTGGTGTCAATCGATAGGTCATATTGTGAAAAATAAGTCCTCCAAATTTGAGCTCAATGCCACAAATAGTTTTAATTTTATACAAGTTCAAATGAATCTAAAAGGGTGATTTTTTAGAAACTATACCCACGTTTTTCAAAAATCATTTTTACAAAAATCCAAAAATGTGTTTTTTGAAAATTGTTTAAAGTTTTTAAATAACGTTTGTTTTAATGTTTTTGTATAAAAAATTTGGTTGAAATCTGTTTTGTGGTTTACGAGATATTCATAAATCAAAAAACCCGTTCTATGACAGGTACCGTTAATAACGGTACAAAAAAATACTTTTTTTTTATTTCAAAAGTTGGTTCTTATGTCTAATACTACACACAAAAATTTAAATAAAAATCGTTAGAGCAGCTTTTTTGAAAATAATGAATTTTTAGTGAATTAGAAAATTTTTAAAAGTAAAAAATGTTTTTATAATTTTTTTTAACTTTGACCTCGAATATCTTTAGAATGATTAGATAAATGAAAAAAGTTAATAAGACCTTTTTTGTGCAACAATCTATTTTCTACAAGAATATGTATTGCGCGTTTGATTTTATTATAATTCTCCAATTTGTTACAAAATTAAGAACAAAAAACGAATTTTTTTCTGGATTTTTGGACCTCAAATATCTACTAAACGGTTAGATAAACGAAAAAAGTGTTTGAGACCTTTTTTTAGATCGTTCAATTTTCTACAAGAACATGTAAAGAAATTTGCAAAAAAGTCGATTTATAAAAAAATTGTTATTTTTTTTTTCATTTCTTTGCCTTTTTTTCTATTCTTGCTGGGTGGTAATAAAAAAAAAGCTCTAACTTTTTTTACCCTGCAAAAACTACTTTCAAGGTCCATTTTAAGTTGGTAAATATACATTTAGCATTTGCAAAAGATAAGAAAGGCCTCTTAAACACCACGTTCATGTGTTTACACATTCATTTGCCTGCAGTATCATTATATTATTATCAAAATGCATCACACACCTGATACGCAACCATTTTGTCCTCTCTCTAAATCAACAAATACAATATAAGGTTTTATTATCGTAACTCGAAAGGCAGAAAAGTTTATATAGCCAACTGACGTCGCTCGATGCATGCAACGACTGACTTAACGACCGACCTGACGCACGTTATAACCTACCTACATAAAGTATCCATAAACGCTGTTGTTTAACATGGTTAATGCGATTATAAGTTACCATAATTGCTCAACTTACACTAAGGCTTATCGTTAGCAATGGAGCGAATTTTATGACAGCGATATTTATATTAATCTTCGTCATTAACGTTTAAGAGCTTACTAACTAATTAGTAACATTTTCCGTCTGTCAGAGTGTGATTTTTTTTTTCAACGAGATGCATTTTGTATTGGTGTGTAGATAAACATCATATAAATACTCTTTAGATATAGTTATTTACCGGCAGCTTTTGAAAGAAAATTAGAAATTTTTCTTTTCCATGCTCGTAAATCGCATCTATACGCACTAAAGTTACGCTTTAACAAATATAACTACATAAATTATATTGGTACTCGTATATAAAATGAACTGGTGTTAATCGGCAATGGCCGACAACGACGATATCAATTTCTTTTGCACTTTCCCACACACACCCGAGTTCGATTAAAAAAATTTCACTCTTATAGATACTTTAATATAAACTAAAAAGTGCGTATGGTTGGTAGATATTACGACGTGTTTTTTTTTTTTTTTTCTTTCTTTGGTTAGTGCGAAATCATGAATCTTATAGTCGGGGATATACAGTTTGAGATAATAATGATTTAAGTGACTAGTAAAATAGGAAACTGGCATAAGTCATTTAAACATATCGCTCAAAATATCCAATCAAGCATTTTGTTTGAACGTCTGAAGACGTTTCATGATGATCCAATTGGTGCTTTTCAGAGTGGCTTCAGGACTAAAAAGTTAACCAGTGACCATTTAATCGCACAACGCCAATACATTTGTTTTAATTCCAAATCCACCTTTGAAAGTGGAAATAGAGTAAAGTTGTTTTTTTTCTATGCCCAATATTGAAATCCCTACCAATTGTTCATTGGCTTTTTATGACCAATTACAATTTTAATGTCTCTTCGAAAAAAAAACACCCTGTCACACAATTTTTGAAGTTATACTTCTTATGGGAGGGTGAGTATGAAAATTTACTTTTTGACAAGAATGTCAAAGGGATTATGACGCGATCACCCTGGGTAGCAGGGCTGTCGTTTCACCTTTAGAGTAGTCAGTACTTTAGTATTTAAAAATGCAGTACGCCGCAGTACGGCAAACATAAAACACACAACACGTTGCAAGTTACATGTTTCATGTGGCAAGTTGCATGTGGCAAGTTGTATGTGGCAAGTTGCATGTGGCAAGTTGCATGTGGGAAGTTGCATGTGACAAGTTGCATGTGGTAATTTCCATGTGGCAAGTTGCCAGGGTTGCAAAAAGCTCACATTTCAGCTCAGCTCAAATTTGAGCTAGCTCACTTTTGAGCTAGGTACCATAGCTGAGCTCATTTGAGCTGAGCTGAAAGTGAGCTGAGCTGAAAGTGAGCGCCCCCAACTTCCAACGCCTATATTTCGGAATTTTGAAGAAAATGAAAAAAAAATTTTTGATGCCAAAAGGTAGCGGGGACTTTAACCTACATTTGGGTACAACTCTTATCCCTGTAGGTCCACGCGTTCTCAAACCGGGAGAACTTAAAAGTAAAAAAAAAATAGGCACGATTCTGAAAAAATAGGCATGATGTGGCGGTTTAACATGGAAGGCGATTTTTTAAAAATCTGACAATGTGCAAAGCGTAGGCCCATGACACAAGCTATCATTTGGCATCACTCCCAAAAATTGCTCTCAAGCGGTTTAGCTTCTAGGAGCGTTCAAAGATTCGGGGATTTTTCGAAAAAAAATTTTACCCCAACTTTCAAAGGCGATTTTCTCGGGTTTTTGAAAAAAATCGAAAAACCAGATTATATCACTATTGGGTAGCTGATAATATAAGCTTTCATATGGCACCACTTCCCTGTCTCTAGATCAAAGCGTTCAGCTCCCAGAAGTTTTTTCGCGCCCCCAACTTCCAACGCCTATATCGCGGAATTTTGAAGAATATGAAAATAAAATTTTTGATGCCAAAAGGTAGCGGGGACTCTAACCTACATTTGGGTACAACTCCCATCCCTGTAGGTGCACGCGTTCTCAAACCGGGAGAACTTAAAAGTAAAAAAAAAATAGGCACGATTCTGAAAAAAAAGGCATGATGTGGTGGTTTAACATGGAAGGCGATTTTTTAAAAATCTGATAATGTGCAAAGCGTAGGCCCATAACACAAGCTATCATTTGGCATCACTCCCAAAAATTGCTCTCAAGCGGTTGAGCTTCCAGGAGCGTTCAAAGATTCAAGGATTTTTCGAAAAAAAAAAATGTACCATAACTTTCAAACGGAATTTTGAAAAAAGTCGAAAAATCGGATTGTACCGGAATTTTTTTTTATGATAAAAAAAGAAATATTTTACTAAAAAACTAGAAATACATTTACTATTAAAAAACCAAGAAAAAAGATCACGAAAAATTATCTGTTTTATTTATAAAAATATCCATGTGTTAAAATAATTCCATTAATAACTAGAACCAAACATCTTAAGCTATGGTGTTTTATAAAAGTTTAAAATATCTTCATATTTCATTATATTTTCCAAATAAAAATCAATGTATCCTCTCACCCATCACAGCTCAGCTCAGCTCACTTTACCTTAGCTCACCCAACAGCTCAGCTCACCGACAGCTCAGCTTACCCAACAGCTCAGCTCAACCATCAGCTCAGCTCAAATGAGCTGAGCTATGGTACATAGCTCAAAAGTGAGCTAGCTCAAAATTTGAGCTGGGCTGTGAACTGAGCTCAGCTAACTTTTGAGCTTTGTAGCAACCCTGCCAGTTCCATATTGCTACTACTAGTGCTGAAGCACACACAATTCTCATAAAATTACCATATTGCACATTTTATGCGCAATTCATTTACTTTCGTTAACCATATACCGTACGGTCTGAACCCCACAACATGAGTAAATTTCACAGAATAAATTGAAAATTACATGGACGCAAGGAGGATGAAAGAATTCATTTATTGTTCACTTGATAAAAATGTAAAAAAAACTAAGTGTGGATTAATTACTTCATAATAGAAATTAAAAATATCAAATGAAATTCATTTACATATACTGAATGAGAAGTATAACTTCAGTCGCGTGTACATGTGTACACACACTCTTTTTTTTGTATGAAAACTCTTTATTCTTGCTTTTTATCCCAAATGCAACGTTTTTACTGAGTTTCATTAGGGTGGCCCATAAATTTTGTTTTCACTAAAAAATAAAACCCTTTTTTAACCATAATATTCTAATAGACGCTTAAGATTTTCGCTTCCAATCTTAAAAGTAACATATTTGCTGAATATCAATAGGGTAACACTATCATTACTTAGTTTTTTTTTTCAATATACCCACATTTTCCTTCTCTACACCTAAAAAAAAACACCTTTTCACATGAAAAAGTTTATAGACTTATTTCGTTCGTAATTCCCATGATAAAGCTAACATTATTAAAAAAATTCGTATTGCGGATTTTCCTTATTTCCCAAAAAAAAACACCCTTTCACCTAAAGTACTTTTAAAGGCTGCTTAGATTCTAGGTTTTTGTTATAAATGAAACATTTTCACTAATTTTCATTGGGGGAAACATTTTTGTCCAAGTTTTTGTGGTACTTATTCCGAATTTCAGCAAAATTGCCTTTAACTCAAGATAATTTTGTAGACTCTGTAGATTCGTAGTTCTTATAACAAACAAAACTGTTCACGAAGTTTAAAAAATTAATAAAGTTTATGTCAGCCTCAGCTGTTATGATATTTTTCTTATACATAACTCAATCCATCACAAAAACACCCTTTAACCAAAAATATTTGTATGAATCCTTTGTGCCTGTTTTATCTTAAACCTCCATCCCGAATTCCATCAATGTATCATGTTTTTCACATGAGTATCGGTTACCTATATTTT
The DNA here is from genome assembly GCF_945859705.1 of Episyrphus balteatus. Classification (NCBI taxonomy): domain Eukaryota; kingdom Metazoa; phylum Arthropoda; class Insecta; order Diptera; family Syrphidae; genus Episyrphus; species Episyrphus balteatus. Next base: position 39,756,045 of record NC_079136.1, read on the forward strand.
CCCAGTTGAAATAAAAATACAAGCACATTTGTTTTTAATCGCCAATAACTTTTCTTATAGCAATCGTATTGACTTTATTTCATTCATTAGGTTCAGCATCAAAAAATACCATGAAAACATGTGCATGTGATGATATTCTACAAACAATTTTTTCGCTATACATACATATTTTTGACCTCCACGCCCTCCCTCTTTTTCGCTAAGAACACCCTTTTTCCCAATTTTTTCATAGACTTTTTTGGGGTTGGGGTCATAATTCTGCCGGGGTCAAAATTCTTTTGTCAAATTTCTTATTTCAAAATTTTGTTTTTCAAAATGTTGCTTTTCAAAATTCTGCTTTTCATAATTCTGTTTTATAAAATTCTGCAAAAAATTCAAAATTGTTTGGAAAATATTAAAAAGCACACTCCTTTCAATATTTTCCAAACCCTTTTTTAATTTTTTGCAGAGTTTTGTAAAATCATCATGTCGCAAAATTTGATGCTTGCTTAAATTACCTACTTACGACAAGTGCAATGTCAATTTTTGTAATATTGATTTTTGTTTGATAAATCAATAAATTTAAAAATATTGAGAAAAGGTCTTTAATGATAAATAATTTTCAAAAATAATAATTGAAAAAATTAAATAAGAAAAGAAATATTTTTTATCACACGACATCGTTTCTAATAAGTCTTCAGCGGTATATAGATGTGGGTTGTAAGAAAGTCAGTACCTTTTCTAGGCAGTTAGAAAAGCACCAAACTTAAATTACGCTGGTTTTATATATTAAACACAGAGTAAGGAAATAGATGAGGATTAAAAAGAAATTAGGTACTGATGCACATGAATTTAAAATTTCTGAATGCTAAAATAACTGATAAAGTTTTCAGCTACTATGCAAACTTGCCCTACGACTCAGTCAAACCAACATTTGGAGTACTAGTCAAAGCGGTCATACTACCATCCTTTCTAACTACATTTTCAACAACGTAAGTACAAATTACATGACCCCTTACTTAGACTTCAACAAGTATTTTAATGTAAGTTTCCCCAACAGACACGATTGGGAAAACAGTGTACCTTTCTTAAATGAGTTGACTATCGATCGCCATCTTCACTGATGGCACGAAAATGAACACTTTTTCCATGAAGTTATAAATACTTCAGAATTCAATTCAATTCAATTCAATTTAGTTTATTGAACTTGTTATTTACAATTGACTTAAAATTAACTTATTTCTAAGATACATTGGTTGATATAAAATTTTGTTGGCACAGAAGGGGCCTAACCTTATACAATGACTAAGTTATAAAATATAAATAAATATTATGGTAGGTAGGTAGGTAGGTAGAGATGGCGGTCAAAGCAAACGAGCTTGATGACCCAATTAGCGCAGAATGCGCCGTTTTGATACCAAAACTCATGGAACCTATGATGGATTTATTTGAAGATAGAATTTAGATTGATTTTAAGAGGAAAGACAAGTGTTTAGGAACTCCTAAATCCACTTTGTTGAGTTGAAGAACGAGATCAAGTCTTTGATCTTTGATTCTGATATGTTATCTATGTCATTAAAGAATTCACTCCCCAGAGAAAGTGCTCTATATCTAGCGAGGGCCGGACATTGGCATAGAAAATGGAAGACCGTTTCTTTTTCTTGCTGGTCCAAACAGCTGCGACAGCAAGTATTGTGTGGTATACCCAACTTTGCTGCATGTTCCCCTATCGGCCAATGTCCTGTACACACCGCAACGATTCTGCTAATATCTTTTCTGGGTCTGGAGATTAAATCATTGGTTTTGGATTTATTATAAGTGGGCCATATTTTCCTAGATATGACGCAGCTATCTAAACTATGCCACCTATTATTTGCTTTTTTTAAATAGTTTGAGAAGATATTGCCCTTCATGACTCCTATTGGAATGTTAACTGCTTCTGCTAGCGACTCATGAAGGGCCGATCCTTGCCTGGCCAGTTCATCTGCCTTTTCGTTGCCCTCAAAACCACTATGTCCTGGGATCCAGACTAGAGTGATTGTGAGGCTTTCGCTCAGTATTGAGAGTTGCTCTCTGCACTGCTGAACCAGTTTGGATGATGTCATGACTGAAGAGATTGCTTTTATAGCTGCCTGACTATCTGTTAGTATAGCTACATTCTGGGTTTGATTTAGATTTATTCTTAGTACTTTACAAGCTTCCCTAATTGCGAGTAATTCTGCTTGAAACACGCTTGCAAAATTTGGAAGTCGAAAGGATTTTGAAATATTAAGGGATTCATGATAGACACCCGCACCGACCCCACAGTCCATTTTTGAGCCATCAGTGAAAATACAAGTGTCGAAGTCTCTCGTCACAATTCCATCTTCCCAGTCTGTCCTCAACGGGAAGCTGACCTTACAATTCCTTACAGTGTTCAAGGTAGGAGTGTGATAGTCGGTAGGGGTCAGAAACATATCTGATGGTACTAAATTAGTTATGTCACTATGACCAAAAGGTTTTACCTTCCAACAGCCGGTTTCTTTTAGCCTTAATACGCTACAAGACACCTGGTATTTGACATGAAGGTCTATGGGTAAAAGGTGCAAGAGAACGTTTAGAGCCTCAGTGGGGCACGACCGGAGGGCTCCAGTCGTCCCTACGCTTGCCGTTCTCTGGATTTTCTTAAGTTTGTTGATGTTGTATGCTTTACTTAGAGCAGGCCACCAAACAATGGCGCCGTAGGTAAGAATGGGTCTTACAACCGCTGTGTAAGTCCATAGAATCATTTTTGATTTAAGGCCCCATTTTTTCCCAAAGGTTTTACTGCAGGCATAGAAAGCAATGCTCGCTTTCTTAACCCGCTCTTCTATATTTAGCTTCCAGCTCAGTTTAGTGTCCAAAATTACACCTAAATATTTTGCGCTAGAAGAAAGTGATAAGATTTGGCCGTTAAGCTGAGGTAGAGGGAAGGCAGGGATTTTGGTTTTAGTTGTAAAAAGCATCAGTTCCGTTTTACTTTGATTAACTCCTAGGCCACAGCTTGTAGCCCAGTTGCTAACTCTTCTCAAAGCCGTGTCAGTGATCTCACTGATCACGGGTAAAAATTTTCCTGATACAAGTACAACCAGATCATCCGCATATGCCACTGCCTTCACTCCAATAAATATTATACATGGATAAACTTAATTTAACAAGTCTGCTGACTAGGTTGTCCTCGGGGTGTTCAGACCCGGATGTCCAGTTGTGGGGTTGGTTGAGTTGGGTTGGTTTGATTGGCGTTTAGCCACGATAGTATGCCGACTGGGTGTCGGCGTAAAAGTTAACTGCTTCTTCGTTGTCCATTGAAATTATGTGCTCATCCAGTATATCCAAAGCGCAAAGGTACCTAGGTTCCGGATGTCGTTGTTGGGCTATCTTTCTTCTCATCAGCTGATTGGGGTGGTTGGCGATATTTCCTACAAGTATCTTCACCGATCGCAGTAGATACTTGTCCAGTGGTATGATTTTTGCTTCCTCGTAGAGTCGCTTGTTGCTGTAGTATTTTTGTCGCTGTCAATCGAAGTAAAGTCCGGTGCACATCCTCAGTATTTTTCTCTCGAACATTTGTAGTTCCTTCATGGCTGTCTTGGAGATGGTATACCATACCGGAAAGCTGTAGGCAATGACAGGTCGCAGAAGCTGCTTGTAGATCAAGAGTTTCGTTGGTTGACTTAATCCTGTTCTTTTTTTCATCAGAGGGTGAAGGCGATGGAAGGCAAAGTTTGCTTTTTTGAGGACCAAACGGGAGTGATTGTTGAATCTGAGGAGCTCGTTAAAGTTGATTCCTAAGTACTTGGCGCTGCGTTTGGCTGGCAATCTAGTTCCATCTGGAAGTGTCAATGTGATGCTTCTGCAGCTTCCAGCCGATCGACTGCCTCTTCCTCCTGATCGTCTAAGGCACAATAGTTCCGACTTGGATGAGTTGATCCGGATACCCCATTTACTGTAGAACTCATACAGTTTCCAAATGTGAGCTTCGACTTTCCTGGCAGCTATGTTTGGCGAGATGGACTTGCAGTATGTGAGTGAATCGTCCGCGTAAAGCACGTTCTCGCACTTACTTGCAGGCGGTTGGTCTGATGTCAGGATGCTGTATAGAAAGGGGCCAAGTTTGGATCCTTGAGCAACTCCAGCTCGAATGACTTTCATTGGTGATTTCCGATCCTCCACAAAAAAGTTTCTGGAAGAGAGAAAAGAAAAAATAATTTTAATTAGTGCCAAAGGAAAGCTTAGTAAATGAAGTTCATGGATAAGGGCATCGATCCATATGCTGTCAAATGCTTTCTCGATATCCAGAAAGCATGCTACGGTAACTTGATTGTTGTTTAAAGCTGAGGTGATGTCTTGGTGGAACTTCATGAGCGGATGCTGTGTGGAGTGCTTCTCCCGAAAACCGAACTGCATGTCTGGGATGATGTTGTTATCGCTGCAAAACTTCTTCAGCTTCCTGAGTGTCAGCTCTTCCAAGAGCTTACTAAGATTGTTGAGAAGAGAGATTGGTCTGTAATTGGAGATGATGTTCCTAGCACCTTTCTTAGGAACTTCAGAATATCACAAGGGATCTACATTGATCTAAGTGTGACGGTAACAACATCAACTTTCAGCCCATTCAACCTAACCTAACCTAACCTAACCTAACCTAACCTACGATACAAACTTGAGCAACACTACTCCCCAGAATATTATTTTTATTTGAAATTGTATGTCTTTTTTTTACCGCGCCAACATTATAATGCATGAAGGTGGTTTCACGTATTTGGCCGCAAAGTTATTTCCAAAGAAGTCATATACAGAAAATATATCTTCTTTTTTATTCAAATAGAAAAAAAAAAAATCAATATATTGTAAAGGTGAGTTCGACTTTTGATATCAGTTAACACCTGCCAAATTGAAATTTCACTTGTCCATTGTCAATTGAAAAAATGTTGACGGTGGTGAGAGTGACATTATTGTGCAATTAATACAACAACAAAAACAAAAAAAAAATTAATACAAGTTGTGACTTTTGATATAGGTATTCCCTATATATGGAAATTTTTGTTTGCAGATTTTGTTTTTGTAAGTTTTCAATTGGCTCAATAACTTAAGGTTGGTATTATAAGTTGTAGTAGGCCTTGACGACAGACATCAAACTTTGAACTAGAAGACAATCATGATTGGAATTGTTAATTAGAAAATAATTTCTCTTATGAATTGTCGCATTTAAAAAAACGAAGTTAATTTGAATGGAAATTGTTTAAGTAAACCTCGTTACTTATGCCAACAGTCTGTTAGCCATATTGGTTTGTTGGTCTTTATTGTTGTATAAAGGTGTGACATTGATAGCTTGTCTTACTTTATTTCCTGAAGTGCGAACATAAGACAATAAGGTCGAATTGATTTTCTTCTTTAGTTAATTTTTATGTTGCAAAGTATCAGTTGTGTATTTTGAAAACGGACTTGAGTTTTGAAAAATGGAGCAACTATCTTTAAATATCTTAAACACTGCTATTTTTAACATGAACTTAATTTTAAAAACACAAAGTGGTTTGACCTGGGAGAATATAATACTTTTATCGTGGATTGCATTAGAAAAATCCTTTCGGCATTATTTCATTTCAAATGGATTCTAAAATGTCCTTAAACGTTCATTGATATTTGTAAAACTAAATGGTTTTACAGGAACAAAGGAGCCTTCCTTTCATTGAATTTCAAATGTCTATAACAGAACTAATTGACAGAAATTTTCAGACCGTGTAAGTCTATAACAATAAATATTCAATCTACAAAAGCTACGAGCACATATAAATTTCAAAGGGACGGCATGCAATTTAAAGTTAAAATCCTTGTTAAGACATAAACCCAAAGACAAAAGTTATAACAACTTGGGATATTAGATTTTTATTGTATTGATACCTTTCAGTAGAGACTGTTTCAAAGGGATTACAAAATTAATTTGATTGGATAAGTCTTTGTTGTTAAAATTGAAAAGTTTATCTAAGTCTTTTGCCTTTTCCAGTTTAAATGACACAAAAAGACTCCTTTCACTGTTTATCTTGTTAAAATTTAGGATTCGAATTACTGCACAGTGCACACGATTAAAGTCAAACACTTTTACTTATTGGCGATGTATGTCTCTCAGTTGTTTTTTCTACTGCGTAAATAAATGAACCAAGAACCTTTGATTTGCATTTATAATAAAAACAAGTGCTGTAAGAGCTCTACGTTTAAATTAGAAGATTGAATAAGAAATTTTGTCAGACAGCAAACGGTGCAGGAAAATGTAGTGCTAGAGTGTATTTGGAGTTGCTAAGACAGAGACAAACTTTAGATTAACTACACAAGAAATTCGTTTTTGGAAATTCGTCAATTCAAAAAAAAGTCTGACGGCTATCCAGTCAACTTTAATTATAACAATAATATCTTAAAAAGTACTATTGAGATCTCTGACGCGTTTGCAAATAACTTTAGTCAATCTTTTATTGATACCCCCATCGATATAGATATAGATTACTTCCATTATTTACGTGATTACCCCCAAGTTACATTTAACAGTATTCCAGTTGAGCTCGATAAGATCTCACACTGTCTTTCACTTCTTCATGATGATTGCTCTCTGGGACCTGATGGAATCCCTCCGATAGTTTTGAAAAACTGTAGATCCGTTTTAGCTCTCCCTCTTCAACACATTTTCGTATTATCTCTTAAATCGGGTATATTTCCAAACATATGGAAAAGCGCATATATTACTCCTGTTTTTAAAAAGGGAGATAAAGCCCACATAACTAACTATAGGCCAATATCTAAACTTTCATGTATTCCAAAGCTTTTTGAGCAAGTTATTTGTGATAGTTTAATGTTCTACTGTAGAAATATTATTTGTAATCAACAACATGGTTTCATGCAAAAAAGATCAACGGTTACGAATCTACTTTCATTTTTGCAAAATTGCTCCTTCGCTTTAGAAAGTGGACAGGAACTCGACTGCATTTATACAGACTATTCTAAGGCTTTTGATCAACTTTCTCATGACATCATAAAGTTTAAATTAAAAATGTTTGGTTTTCCTATAAGTTTTATCACTTGGATTTCTTCTTACCTTAAAAATAGATCATATCAGGTGAAATTCAGAGGGACCTTCTCAAAATCGTTCATTGCCAAATCGGGCGTCCCGCAAGGTAGTCACCTGGGACCTCTTCTTTTTATTTTAGCTATTTATGACGTACCGTTATGTTTACGTAAGAGTGAAATTCTTATTTTCGCAGATGATATGAAAATTTACAAAAGCATTAGCTCTGTGAATGACCGCATATCCTTGCAAGATGATCTTGATAGATTTGCTATTTGGTGTACAAGGAACGGTTTAAATCTCAACCCGACTAAGTGTCAGACGATGACCTTTTCAAAGAAAAAAACTCCTAGTCTGTATGATTATAAGATATCGCATCACACTTTACTCCGTGTGCATAGCTTTAAAGACCTTGGTGTTAACTTTAACTCCAACCTCGATTTCTCAGAGCACATAAACCTGATTGTAAACAAGGCCAATTCTATGTTAGGTTTTGTCAAGCGTTGGCCGAAAGAGTTTAGGGACCCTTACGTTACATTAGCTCTTTACAACTGCTTAGTTCGCCCCCACTTAGAATACGCATCTCAAGTTTGGACACCTTTTTACAGCATCCATATAGAAAGAATAGAATCAGTCCAACGTAATTTTATTCGTTTTGCCTTAAAAGGCTTACCATGGACGGACCCTTTTAACCTTCCTTCCTATGAACATCGAATCAACCTACTGCAGATCCAAACCTTGTCTCAAAGGAGAGTAAATAACGACCTTGTATTTATTCATCAACTTATAACGGGTGTAATTGATGGCCCGAATCTGCTAAATTCTATTAATTTTAACTACCGGAGAGGTGCTTATAACTTTCGTAGCTTAGATTTAATAAAATTACCCCAACACCGTACTAATTATGGTATGCATGTGCCCTTAACTCGCATGTGTAAGCTTGTAAATTTGAATACTAATCTGTTTGATTTTAATATTAATAAAACTAGTCTGAAAAAAATACTAAAAACCAGTGTACCACGCTCATAAACTTTTTTTTTGTATTTATGTTCAATGTTTACTGATTCTTTTCTCATTTAATGTCTTTATACCTAATTGTATGTACATATGTATATTGAATTATTTTTTTATCAACATTCTTGACTATTAAAACATTTTTGTTTTAAAATTTTGACACTTTCTGAAAATTAAACATGAAATATTAAATTTATTTTTTTGTTCATTTTAAATTTTTTTTATTTTGCACAGATATAATAAATGCTTGTACTAGGCAGTCCCAATCTTTGACCTTCCTTTGATATTCGTATCACCATTCTCTTTACTTATTTAGTTCTTTTTAATTTGTTTTTACCTTCAAAAAACACTAAAAAGTGCCGATACGATAATCATCCGCAAATGACTTCGTACTCGGTGAAAATGGACCCCAGCGCGTGCGGTATCTGCTGGGGGAAAGAGGCGTGGGAATTTTAAAAAATTTAAAAAAAAAAAAGAATACAAATCTGGACATAGATATCAGTGCTGCACATCAGGAGCGAACCTTATTCGAAACAACTTTTTTAATTGTTTCAGCTAGGACTAGGACCCTTCCACTGCGAACAACCTGATTTTAGGGGCATGTTGAAACAAAAGCAAATTATTATTCTGTGTCCACTTAAATAAGTAACCTATATGAAACTTTGAAAGGATAAGGGCTGAGTAGGCTTCGATCTACTAATTTCATTTGGCGTTTTTTCACGATTTAAAAAAAAATTAAACATTCTTGCATTTGAACAGTTTTGACAGTTGACTATATTTTTAGGACTCTTGTTCTCATTTAGAAGTTATTTACTAACCAGAACAGAATTCTAAGGCCACCCATATAATTCAGTGGCGCAACCCCTTAAATCAAGGAATTGATCCGGCAAATCAATGGGGAATGCGATAAATTGCCGAGAACTTCAAGTTCAAATAATCATTTGAAATTATTTGAACTTGAAGTTCTCGGCGATTTATCGCATTCTTACGAAAGTGAATACTCTTTAATGAGTTTTTAAGCAATTTTTTTTTTATTGTACTCTTACAAGAAAGATCGCTCAGAAAGCTGTAAGCTGTGACCTCTGTAATATCCACGAAAGAGAGGAGTAACTTTTTGGAGCTGTATGAATTAAGTTTAATTTTTAATTGATTACAATTTCAATTTGTTTTGAGTAAAAATAAGACATAATTTTGTATGGTAAAAGAATATTGAATTGCTTAGAAATCGTTAACATTGACAAATACTATCACGTTATTGCCGGCACGCTTTTGACCACGAAATAATTTTTTTTTAAGTTTGGAGAATAATGTTACAAGAATAAACGGAGTGTTTGGCGACATTAAACAGTTTATGAAGTCGTTAATACTTTTTTTAAGGCAACCATCGATTTATGACACTCCCTTATCAAAATTTTGTTAGAAATACCCAAAAAAAAATTCCCTAAAATGTAAGCCCTTGAAATTAAGATTAAGCACTCGCTCGCCGAGTTGACGATTTTCCATAAAAAAACACACGTATAGGTTTGAGAACATTTTTTTTAATTTATACAGCTCGCTCAGCCGAATTTGACGCTATTACAACGAATCACAAAATGCTCAGAATGGAATGCTCGTAAAAGTGTCATAAGTTACTTAATCATAACTTCCACCAGTGAGACAGGACAAGTCTTGAAAGAAATTTTTTAATTTTTTTTTTTTGTTTATTTTTTTGTCGGTCTTTTTTCAGAAATGACCAATTCTACAGCAAAAATGAATATGACAAAGTTGTAGGGTAGGATGGTATAAGAGTGCGCGGTTGATAAGAGTGCGCATAGCGATTTTTTACGGTTTGAAATAGAATATAAGACTGAATGCACTTATTTTGGAAAGATCTAAATGAGTATGATCTGCTGTCAAAATTTCATGCAAATTTGTTTGTAAACAGAGGTGCTAGTTAAGTTTAAGTTTTTTAGAACATTTTTTTCCAATTTTTCTTGCCAAACAAATTAAATTTTCCGCTTAACAACAAAAAATAACAATAAACAAAGTATGGGACATTGAAAAGTCGACAAAAAGAAACATTTGAGGAACACGTAAGATTGGTCATAAAGTGCATTGTGAAATACATATATATTTTTCGATTACATGTCTGAACTTGTAAGAGTGCGCACCATGATGATGTATAAGAGTGCGCGGGTTATAAGAGTGGTAAATGCTATCCAAGGCTTCAAAATAACTGGCATTTATTCATATACCAGCAAACAGCTGCTAGAAAAAGCAATTCCAACTAAAAAGAAACCAAATACAAGTTTTACAAAAAAACAAGCGAATGAAAGTAACTAGGAAATATTGAAATTTTCTCGGAACCATTAACCGAAGACTAAATTGATTGTTCCTCATGCAAGGAGTGATGAGTTGAAAAATACCCTGTTTATTTAAAGATAGGCAGTTTTATTTGCGACTTTTGTGCGAACTTACACCTGTACGCAACTGCGCACTCTTACAAACTAAGCCGCGCACTCTTACACAATAGTGTGTATAAGAATGCGCAAATGACCTAATGTGGTATTTTGTTTATAACTTTTGAATAAATACATTTTTGTTACCAGTTTTAAGTTTTTTTCGTTGCTTTGATTATAAACTAAAAACTATATATTAAAAAAGTAGTAAAATTCTTTTTGTTATTGTTTTATTTGGTGTTTTGTCTAAAATGCGCACTCTTATACCACCTTACCCTACTGAAAATGACAAAGTTGTACTACAAAAAGTTCCAAGATTGAATCTCTTTATTGATATGAACGAATCAAAGCTTATTATCTTGAAAAATATGAAAAGATATTCAATTCTTAAACTTTTTGCAGGGAATTGATTTCTCTACAACTCTGTCATATTCAAATTTTGTTGTAGAATAAGTCATTTCTTAAAAAATCACCGAAATAAGACCAAGAAAAAAACAAAAAAAAAAAAAAATCATGAGAAAATGGCTTTCTAATTTTTTCAGATACGATCTTCAAATAAGCCAGAAAATTCAAAATATTTTTTGAATTTTTTTAATTTAAATAATCAAATTGCGGTAAATGATTCAATGTTTCCCTGTCTAACTCAGAAGTATCAAAAATGTAGTTAGGGCCTTTACGAGATTATGGTCAGTAGGTATTTCATTAATTTCCGCCGAAATTCCAAAATTTTATTGAATTAAAATGCTACCTAACATTACTAAAATTACAGGTCAATTATGTTTGGGATTTCTAACTCTTTTCAATTTGCCTATATAATTTTATTTTTTAATTAAAAAAAAAAAATTAAAAAATGAAAATTTGAAGCCGTGGTTTTATTTGGAAAATCAGGCACATTTTTACGACTTTCTAGATTTTAGAAAATCTTATACTCAAATTGTTTGCAAACTTCAGAATCAGAAAATATGACAAAAAACACATTTTTTGAAATTTGAAAATAAAATATTTTAGAAGTGCTGCTAGTTATTCTAAAAGACCCAGAAAAGTACCATAGTAGAAAAAATCAAAAGTTTAGACAAAATGCGAAACTAGAAATTTTTCAAGTTGCAGTATCTTTGTTAAAAATGGTTATGTTGGAGTATTTTTAAAAGCAATTTTCAGCTTTAGGTATTTTACATTACATTACATTACATATTAAACTAGTCTGAAGATAAATCTCCGGACTAGAAACACTGCAGCTTCGGAATCTAGGTCCATTTTGCTGATACAACACAAGACATTAATACAACACAGAAAGACAAAGAGAGAAAGAACGAGAGAAGAACATACAACACTGAACTACGTGGCACAGAGGAGGAGACATAGTTGAAAATTGTCTCATGTTATCGCACAGGTGGCTTCAGTTAAGCTGGCGATTTAGAAAAAACTTCTGAGCCGACCGCTGGGTTTGAACCCACGATGTCTGGCTCTGAAGTCATCCATCTATTCCTCTGTGCCATGGCCACCTGCTTTAGGTATTTTATTTTATTACCTTATATTATATTATTATACAGACGTAGATTATGAAAGCCCAATAAAAAAACGGTTCAATTTTTGTCCATTTGACTTGAACAATTTTCAGACTAAAATGCCATAAGAACGTAATACTTTCAACACAGATTCCGTTTTTTAAACAAATTGTTTAAAATTCTGAAAACATTTTGCTTACAATATAATTTGTTTCACATGTGCATTATATTTCAACAAAAATTGAAAGCAAAAATTAAAAGCAATATTTTCCATAAATTCACCAGAATTATGGTCAGTGAAGTCGTCTTTACCTCGTTATAATTATGCGTGGAACATTATTTCAATGTTGACATTTAAACAAATGAATTAAATTCCTGAAAAGTATTTAAAAGCATGTTTAAGCTTTAAACGTATTACTTATAGGAGTTTAAAAGTGCGACCTATAGTTGGTCATTTAATATTCCTTTTGGTTTTTGTATAAAAAAAAACCTTAAAATCCCTAGAAAATCGATGACACTCAAACCGAAAAAAACGAAAAAAAAAAAAAAAAAACAAAAGGACCATTACTAACAATTCTGCGCGTTGGTCGTCGTTTTTACCGCACATACAAATCTGTACATTTGTTGAAAGTGAAAATAATCGTTAAAGTACCTTATCTGGATGTGCAGAGAGTAGGTAATATGAAAAAAAAAATGTAAGCTACCAAAGCTAACAATAAAAAAAAAAAAAATACAAAAAAAAAGTTAACAGAGATTCTGATTCCTATCATCTGAGAATCAACAATTCGTTTTCATGTTGAAAGCGAGTTTGAATTTTAAACACGCGAAAGTATTTTTTTTTTTTTTTAGAAATCTATAAGATATGTACAATGTACATATGGTGGCCATTTTTATGGATCTTTTTAAGTCTGCTTATAAATGTTTTATCTTTATAGTTTATCTTTAGAAAAAAAAAGAGATTGATGCATTATATGACAAAATGCAAAAAGATACATTTTAACTATTGTAGAGGAGTGGCTTGATGGCAGAGCGAAGTAATGGAAGTTAAGGTTTGTAATAATGGTCGTAGAAGATATGGTTATATGACCAAACTGAGAGAATCTTTATTTGATTTAAAATCTGTTTTTTTTTTGCGTTCGCATTTGCAATCCTAAATTGTTTAATGTGCGTATGGTTATAAAGTGAAATTTTATTTAAAAAAAAAAATTTATATATAATAGAAAAAAATTGAAACTAGTTATTTTCTATTTTACTCCAATTTTTATTGAGATTTTTCATTGAAATGCGAAACAACCTCTCTGAATGGGAATATTGTCGTCGTCGTCAATAGATATATTCAACTTCTTGTGTTGCATGGTTCGTTTGGATCCGTTCATATAGCTCTATAACAGGTGCGCCCATCAATACCAACATAACCAAACCATACCTATTAGCCATATTATATCCTCATCATTCAATAATACCAATTGCTGAGCTGCTGCTCTTGACTCCCGCCATTAAGATCTTGAACGTTCATTGACAAATATATAATAGAAATGGTGTGTGCTTTGGTGTGTGTATTGTATGAGAGACCTCTAGAGTTAAGAGGAGCTGCACACAGCACATTGATGTCTTGAAAAAAGTTGAAGAGCTTTCTATGCATGACACAACATACATAACAAGTAACTCATACTTCAATGAGACTTTTTGTAAGGTGAATTTCTTTATTGAAATGTTGCTCCAATCCTTCTTTACAAGATATCTTAAAAATCAAAAAAAAAAATTAGAAGATCTGCTATTTTTGTCTGATTCAACTTATTTGGAAGCATTCACCCCAGTCATCTTGTGTAGGCTTAAGGTCAAAAGGATATGTTGTGCAATAAATATTATAATGACATATCGAAACATTATTCGCAGTCTGTAGAAGCGCATCATCAAAAAGAAAAAAAGAAAAAAAAAAAAAAACTGTTCGAAGGTTTCTTTTTCAATACTGGGTGGAAAGAGGTTTCAAAATAAAATTGGGTTCCTTATGCATGGCCACTTTTAACTTTTAAATTACAAAAATATTTTTTCAATTGTTCAAAATACTTAACAAAGTCAAAAGAATAATTCTCAAGCAACGCATTTTTTTAATGTTCACTGTCTTAGTGTCTTATGATTACTTTATTCAGGAAAAAAAATATTAATGAGAAATTTACTCCATTTTTAGGGAAAACGTGTTACCATATGATTTTTACTTGCGATATAGGTACTATAGGGCAAGTTTAGGATTCGTAAAAAAAATCGAACTCGAGATAACAATTTTACATGACATTACGATGATGGAGAATGCCAAAAAAGTGGGTCCGGCAATTCTGTCTGTCTGTCTGTCTGTGCGTCTGTCTCTATCTGGAGCTGCAGCCTAAACGAGTGAAGTGATTTTCTTCAAACTTGGTAGTTAGCAGTTTTTGGTGATTCCCTAGAGGGAAAATTGAAATTTTTTTTTTATGACCAAAGCTAACGGTACCTGCCATATAACGGAAATAGAAAAGGTAATTTTTTTCAAAAACGGCTCTAACGATTTTGATTAAAATTTTTGTGTGTAGTACTACACATAATAGCCATCTTTTTAAATAAAAAAAATATTTTTTGTACCGTTATTAACGGTACCTGTCATAGAACGGTTTTTTTCGTTTCTGAATATCTCGTACAAAATTAACCCGATTTAAATGAAAATTTTTATACAAAATTGTGTAAGTAAAGATAATATTAAAATTTTAGAAAATTTTCAAAAAACGCATTTTTGGTTTTTTACAAAATATTTCAAAATTTTTTTTTGAAAAATCAATTTTTTGAAAACGGATCAATAAAAAATTTTGAAATTTAGTTTTTATGTGTAAATTAATTATTTCTTCAAAATGGCATACCAACTTTTTTTTTGAAAAATGTTAAAAAAATTTTATATATAAAAAATTATTTTTTTAAAAAACGGCTCCTACAATTTTCAAAATTTTTTTTCTAAAAATACCTTTTTATACGAGAAATAAAATGGCATATTTGTTTTTTTTTTTAAGATATTTTAAAACGGAGTTTTATTAATTATAAAAAGAGATTTAATTTTTTTATACTACTTATGAAATTTCTTCAAAATATCAAATTTTAAATTTCTTGAATAAAAAGCTTTAACATTATAGTTACTTTAAGCATAAGAGCAAGTACGTGCGATTTATTTTACTTGCGATATAGGTACTTTAGCCTATAGGTACGGTGACCATCCGTCCCGGTTTACCCGGGACTGTCCCGTATTTCTACAGCTTGTCCCTGGTTTTTATTTAAGAAACCCGGGACGTATAAGCCTCCCGTATTTTGTTATTTGTCCCGTGATTGTCCCGTATTTGGACATTCTCTGATTTTTGTATTCAATATTTTAAATACTTTGTACGGAAAACAAGAAAACAGTGGCTGGAAATTAAAATTTTTCTAATTTTTCGGATAAAGCATTAAGCATATAGTACGCAGCTGAAGCAAAACGAAAACTGTTCTAAGTCTCCAAAGTCAAAAAACTTTCGTTGGAAGAAAAATTGCCTGGACAAATAAATGGGAGTGACAAACGATTGAAAAATCTCCATATATTCTAGCACAGGTAAGATTTTCGTTACGTAAGCTGCGTACTGTGCAACGAAAAGCAAAATTGTGTGCTGGTTTTGTATGAGAATTTTCGTTTCGCATCTAGAGTAGGCTTTAGTTTTTTTTTAATGTTCGTCAATTATTAAGTTCCAGCTTCTGTTTGTCAGTTACTACACTAGGTAGAATGTTTTCGAATAAAGACCAGTTACTTTGCTCTGCCAGTTAAAGATCATAAAATTTCAAAATCATTTAAAATAAAATTAAAATGTTAAAAAACGCTCTCCCGATTTTGATTAAAAAAATATATTTTTTTAGAAGTTATTAACAGACATTATTATAAAACCATTTTCTTGATTTCTGACTTCGTAAACGACTTAAATGATTTCAAAAAAACGCTCCCATCAAATAGTTTAGGAAATCTTGATATCAAAATAAAGAAAAATTATGAAAACTCGTTTAAAAAAATTTAATTTTTTGAAAAATCAATATTTTCAAAACGATCCAACGAATTTTTTATCTGTCCCGGGTTTCGCTTCCAGAAATATGGTCACCGTACCTATAGGGCAAGTTTAGGATTCGTAAAAAAAAATCAAACTCGAGATAACAATTTTACATGACATTACGATGATGGGGAATGCCAAAAAAGTGGGTCCGGCAATTCTGTCTGTCTGTCTATCCGTCTGTAAGTACCTGGAACTGCAGTCTAAACTAATGGAGCGATTTTCTTCAAACTTGGTAGTTAGCAGTTTTTGATGATTCCCTAGAGGAGAAATTGAAATTTTTTTGTATGACCAAAACTAACGTTACCTGCCATATAACGGAAATAGGAAGTTAATTTTGTTTGAAAACGGCCCTAACGATTTTGATAAAAATTTTTGTGTGTAGTACTACACATAAGAGCCATCTTTTTAAATAAAAAAAATATTTATAGTACCGTTATTAACGGTACCTGTCATGGACAGTTTTTTTGATTAATGAATATCTCGTACAAGACAATCCTGGGGGGTCATTCCGTAATTTTGAAAACGATAATTGAATCGATGATAATCGTTTTACAGTTTGAGAATCTTTAAAGCTATTTTAATTCAATTTTGATTCAATATTTCCTAAATAGTTTATATAAATAAAAGTTTTCGTATCCTTAGAAGTCGTATTAGTCTAGGTGATTTAGTAGTTGCCTCTTACTCGGGTGTCCGAGGTTCGATTCCCGAAATTGAAATTGTTTTTTTTTTTTTTTTTATTTTCTCAATAATCGTCAATAAATAAACGATAGCTAAATAGGTCTCGTTTTTGGAGAATTTATTCGTTTTGGGATGCAATATTTGATTTTTTAAAAGTGTTTATTAATTTATTCCAATCACCGATTAATTTGCAAGCTCCACAAACAAAAAAAATATTAATGATTAATTTATACAAATAGCTATCGTTTATTTATTGACGATTATTGAGAAAATAAAAAAAAAAAAACAATCAAAATTGACTTAAAATAGCTTTAAAGATTCTCAAACTGTAAAACGATTATCATCGATTCGATTATCGTTTTCAAAATTACGGAATGACCCCCCTGATTTCAACGAAAATTTTTATGCAAAAGCGTTCAAGTAAAGGTAATATTAAAATTTTGGAAAATTTTCAAAAAACACATTTTGGATTTTTTTAAAATATTTGAAAATTTTATTTTGAAAAATGAATTTTTTGAAAACGGGCTTGTAAAAAATTTTGAAATTTCGTTTTTATGTGTAAATTAATTTTTTCTTTAAAATGGCATACCAACTTTTTTTTTGAAAAATGTAAGCAAATTTTTATATATAAAAAATTATTTTATTTATACAATAAATAAACTGGTATACTTGGTTTTTTTTTGTAAAAGATCATTTAAAACGGTGTTTAATTAATTATAAAAACAGCTTAAGGCTGTAACATTTAAGTCACTTTAAGCAAAAGAGCAAGTACCTACGTGCGACCCCAGTCGTGCAATTTATTTTTTTTGGAATAAACATATTCTGAAATACAACACGGAATCAGAGTTAATTTAAATTAATTCAATGAGTAGGGTTGCTGTGGACTTGTTCGTATTTTAGAGATTACACCCTACAATAGAAAAAAGTGTCAGCTAAAGTTAAGTGTATATTTAAGTCATTTAGATTTCTTTGTTGTTTTTTTTTGAAGTTATACTTCTTATGGGACGGTGGGTATGAAAATTTGTTTTTTGACAAGAATGTCAAAGGGATTATGACGCGATCTCCATCTCCGAGGCAATTGAGCAGCAGGGCTCGTTTCACCTTTAGAGTTGGTAGTACTTTAGTATTTAAAAATGCAGTACGCCGCAGTACGATAAAAAAAACACAACACTCGTGACAAGCTGCATGTTTCATGTCGCAAGTTGCATGTGGCATATGGCAATATTGTAAAAAAATACGCTGTTTGATTATTTTAATAATAATATAGGACGAAAATAATAAAAATATCAAATGAAATTCATTTTATATACTGAGTGAGAAGTATAACTTCAGTCGCGTGTACATGTGTACACACACTCTTTTTTTTATTTCACACTGAAAAAAGTATTATTCTTAAAAACTATGAATCTCGTTCATAAACCAAAATTCATACATTTTTAAGAAAAATTCATTAAATTTAAGCACAAATTCTTAAAAAAAATGTTTAGTTTTAAGAAAGATTCATAAAATTTAAGAATCAGTTTTCATAAAAATTTTCCTATGGAAAAAATTTTTATGAATTTTTTTTAAGAACAAATACGAAGGCTTATGAATAAATTCATAAACTTCTAGCTCCAATTTGAAGGATATTTTGCTGAATCTTAGAATCTGGACATACTTTTATGAATGAAATTCACTATTATTTTCCATTCAGTTGTATTTTGAGTTAAAATAATTTTTAAAATTGACTTTTTTCCCTTCTAAAATTAAAAAAATCTATGTTTAAAATTACATTTGTAAGGAGTTCATAAATTTTGTGTGTTTTAAGTAGTTTTTCTTAAAATGAATGTATTTTTTCTTAAAATGAATGTATTTTTTCATTAATTGAAAAATAACGAACATTTTACCGTTATCCTGCATTCGGTATTAAGAACTTAAATCTAAATCTTAAAATCTAAGAATCTGTTCATACTTTTTAAGTTCGAGATTCATATTTTTCCAAAATTTAAGTATTAATTCATTAAATTCTATGAAAGTATACATATAATTTATGAAAAAATTCTTACCTTTTGAGTTTTTAAGTATATTTTCTTAAAGTCTATGTATTTTTTCATCAATCTAGAAAATAATAACTGTTGTTTTGAATCTATGCCTTAGAAAGTTTTCTCTGCAGATTTAGTTTAAAATCTGATATTCAAAGTGAAAAGTCGTTGCCGAAACAAGTTTGTGAATAAAAAACAATACAGTGTTAAGCATTTAAAACCACGTATACAATTTTGAAGAGTATAAGACTCTTGTTGGTTCCCGTTGCCTCTTTCCCATATACTCAGATAAGTATAAAAACATAATTAATTTGTTAAAAATTTCTTTCTTTTATATATATATTAAATATATTTAAAAATTTTTTTGTTATAGGTACATAATTTAGATACTTTTGTGAAACGAGAAGGCACGTGAGTAATCTTCAATTTTAGACAATGTTATTTTCGCAAAAAAGCGAAATATAATAGAACCGGCAAAAGGGCACTTAATACTGCACCGTAAAAACCATCCTAAAGTCTATTTGCAACAGATCCAGTACACCCAAAGTTGTCATTGCAAAATAAAGCAAACACATCATGTTTGGAAAACATAGAATTTAGTAAGTGTTGCATGTTATTTAATCCCTTTAAATATTTAAATTTTGTTTTAAAGTAATATTATCAACATTCCTCAAATTATTCTATTTAATTCTGTATCTACCTAAATTTTTTATATTGTGATTTTTCCCCAACTTATTCAATTTTGTATTGTTTTTTCTTTCAGCTGCTGAACCTAATGCTGCCGATTACAATAAGGTAAAAAATAATTCTACCTTCTATTTTGATTTTTTGAACCAAATAGTACATAGTCATTTTACTAATACAAACTTTTTTTTATCTTTCCAGATGATGCATCAATTAAAAAAGAAAAATTAAATTAAAAAATAAATTTATAGTGATATTTATATTAATATTTTTAATTTAATTTATAGTGAAAGTGACCAATAAAACATTTCTTATATTTTTAAAAACTGTTTCATTTCTTTGTCTTAGATTTTGGGTTGTTTTCTTTTGCTGTTTGTTTGATTGGAACACAATTTTTTTCAGGAACAAATTAAATGCTTTGAATGGTAATGTATATTATATGCATCTATATAAATAAATGCATACATTTTAATGAAAAGTGTACTACATTTTATGAAAACAATCATAGAAAAATTCATAGTTTTTATGATTTTTTTCATAAAATTTAAGCAACATTTCATTCAAATTTTTACGGAATTTATGAAAAAAATCATAAAATATAAGAAATAATCTTAAAATGTAAGAAACTTTTCTTAAACTTTGTTCTTAAATTATAAGAAATAATTCTTAGATTGTATGAATTTTTCTTAAAATCTAAGAAACTTTTCTTAAACATGTTCAAAAATTTTCGAATTCGTGTATGAACAGAATTCATAAAATTTAAGAACTTATTCTTAATTTTTAAGAAAGATTCATTCCCTTATGAATTTGTTCTTAAAAAGATTCTTAAATTTAATGAATTTTTACATTGGCTCATTTGCCATGAATTTTTACATTAATTTAATGTACAAATTCATTAATTTTATGTACCTTTTTGGTTCAGTGCAGTAGGGTTGCTTTATTTGTAGGCGTTCAATACTTTCATTTGACCAAAATACAAATATTGGACACAATTTGTCATGTCATAATTTTTCCTTTAAAATAAGGCTGCCTAATAGAAATTCATATTATAAAAGTGGCAAAGTTACCTTTTTAAAACCAACTTAAAATTTGAATTTCAGTGTTTTTTTTTTTTTGTAAGTAGGAAAAGAATATTGTTATGTAGGCTTGCTTTAAATTGGAGTTTAAACAGTGCTCCAGAAAAAAGTTTGGAGGATTTAAACACAGAACAATTTCAAAAATTTCTTGTGTCGATTGAACAATAAATAACTTAGTAAAATGGGTTAAGATATTAAAAAGTTAAATAAAATTAAAAACCATAAAACTTAAAAGTGAAGTAAAGAAATTTATTTCTAGGAAAAAAGCTTACGTATACACCAGAGTGAACATTGATATTTAAACTTTGGAAAAAGCAATTTGTTTGAAACTGACCGGCACATCCCAAGGGGAAACACTTCATAAAAAGTTTTTTGTTTTTAACTTTGGTTGCCGGTAAGTCAAAAATAATAGTTTTGTAAGTGTATGAAAATTGATGAGTTTTTGAGTATTCATCCGTTTATTTATATAGGAAAGAGTTGCTCCAAATGTATGTTTTTTTATACCAAATAAAAGCGAATTAAGAGCTTACTTTAATCAAATTTCTAAAACTGCAATTTTGTGACGTATCCGGGGTCAAACAATCGTTTGATAGTCTGGACATAGTTTACGCAAACAAGTAATCTAGTATTCAATTTAAATGGTTACAAGTATTGAATTCTCTGAATTTGAGCTCCAATCATCATAATTTGTTTTCATGTATAAAAGCTTCAAAGCTTTGTTTGTACTGTCGTTTATTGTTCTGCCGCAAGCTTTAAAGAGTCACTTACTCGAGCTACTAGATACGCAAAAATTAGAAAAAATTTCAATCGTATAAATGAGGATTTTATTCATGACAAATAATTATTATTATGTATTTTAAATTGATTTGTGATGATTTTTTATCAAATTAAAATTTTTGTTAAGTTCAGTTTTTATAAAAACTGGGTTGAAAATATTATTAGTGAACTCAAACGCTTGGCAGTCAATATCACCAGGCGAGTAATTTTTAGAAAAAATGTTATCTTGCAAAAATTTACTAAAAAAGTAACAAGAATTATCTATTTTCTTTAATTCATACCTGAAATAAAACCATTTTCTTAATGTCAAATTAATTTTCTCGTTAGCGGCAAAATTTTTTGTAAAAATCGTATTAGTAACTTTAATGTCAAAACTAAGACAATTTTTTTTTTCAAAAAATTGTTTTTTAATTTCTTTTCAAGGAACAATAAAGTACAAAATCTTGATAACAATTTTTTTTACTATGAAACCTAACTTAAAATTTTTTTTTTTGTATTTTTTTCTTTCATTTTTTGAATTTTGAGTTTATATTTTATTTTCCAAAAAACTATTCATCAAAACAATAATTACACGGTGCGACACTGAAAATACACCCGAGAAATAACATAGTGTAGGCTGTTCGTATGGTCGAATAATGCATAAAAATATTTTTGTTATATTTTTGGAACCCTCCATTTTTTTTTTTATTTACAAAAAACCATTTTTACAGACCTTACGATGTAATCTATCAATATTTCAGTCATTTTTCTAACAACTCTCAATATGGTATATGTTTTTGGAAAGAGTATGTTTTTAAAATTTTTGGCATTAAACGCGTAAAAAGCGATTTTTGAAAAAGTCTGAAAAAATGACTTTTTTACCAAGCTAAATCTCTAAAATTAGAACAATTAAAAATCTGAAAAATTTTCACATGATAGCTACACTTATTAAATTTGAGTCTGTAAAGTTTTAAATTTTTTGAACGAATGGTTTGGCTGGAATTTAAAATTGATCGAACAAGGTCCAAGAAACCCCATGTTATTCCCATAAGAAACTTCAACCGCTTGGCGGCACGGGTTAGAATTAAGTTAGAGACTTGAAACTAGGAAAATATTTTTTTTAGTTTATTTCCAACCATATAAGATCCTAGGAGTATAGAAATTCTTATTATTTTAAAATAATGAACACCCTATTGTGCACCTTGCAATTCACATCATGAAAAGCCACATTTTCTATTTACGAAAAAATAGCATAGATTCCACAGTTTTGGTCAAATTCAATAAAAAAAATACGCCAATTTGTGCCTAAATGTATATTCTTTCATAACATAACCTTACTTTATTTTTTTGTTTGTTTTATTTTGCAAAAAAAATTGGGTAAAGTTGAAAAAATTGGGGAAAAAATCACTTTTTCAAGATTTGTGGGATAAAAACCTACACTTAATTTGTTTAAACAATAGACTTATATACATCATTCAAAAGGTCTGGAAATCCTCTTTCCAAAAACATATAACATATTGAGAGTTGTTAGAAAAATGACTGAAATATTGATAGATTACATCGCAAGGTCTGTAAAAATGTTTTTTTGTAAATAAAAAAAAAATGGAGGGTTCCAAAAATATAACAAAAATATTTTTAAGCATTATTCGACCATACGAACAGCCTACACTAAGTTATTTTTCGGGTGTATTTTTTTTTTTTTTATTTTGTAGCACAGTGTTATTATTTGTTTTATTTAAATTGTTAACTAATTTAAACAATGTGTTAACAACGAGGTTTTATGAAACATCAGTGGTTTTTCTTCAAAGACTTAAGGAATACCAAGAAAAAAAGACGTTATTTCAAAACAAAAACCTGGCGTAATTTACCTTCAATTCTTTTGGCATTAAACTTTAATGCAACTATACTCTGGATGATGCCCCGTTAAATCCAAAACCAGGCTTAATAAAGATGCGTATACACTTTGGTTTGGTTTATTTGCACTGATCTCAACGTGGTGTGTGCAACAACAACCGAAGCTAAGCGCGACGTGTTGTAAGCAATGCGTTAGTAAAAGATATCGCGCTGCAAAGCCAGCACAACCATCATCGCATGCATGATGGTATGCGACTCCAATGACGCGGGCATAAATGGTTGTCGTCGAACTCTCGAAGACACGACCGACGACGACGCACGACGAAGAAGAGACGTTTCGTTTCGTTTGGTGGATGGGTTTTGTTAATTTAAATTCTAGACCCATACTGCCGGAGCCCACACTGACTGAATAAAACTCGATCAACGCTAGTTTCTTGCCACAGTCTACCGGTTGCTTTCAATCTGCCCACAATAGCCTCCCATTGCACATCCATATTATAGCCTTTTTCTTGCATATTGCTCAGCAGGAGGCTTTAGCAATATTGTAGAGAACGGATTACCAGCAGCGTGCCCCGAAAATTTGTATAAGGATATCGCCTGTTGTGTGTGTAAAAAAAAAAAACCAAAAAATAAAAATCAAAAATTAAAGTGCATTTAGTGAATGATTTTGTGTGGTGGTTAACAAAAAACAAAAAAAAATCAAAAACAAAATGGTCCCAAAAATATTGTGCCTCATAGTCCTTGTGGCGGCTGTATCCGCATCAGCCGAAACTTCCGAAGGTGATAATCTCCTGGCAAGTGCTTTGAAAATGGTCAAAGATTGTGGTGATAAATCAATGATTTTATGCATTAAGGTAGGTTCTGTTTAAAGTGTGACTTGATTGACACAAAAAATTTATACCAGCAACTGCA
Organism: Episyrphus balteatus; assembly: GCF_945859705.1. NCBI lineage: Eukaryota > Metazoa > Arthropoda > Insecta > Diptera > Syrphidae > Episyrphus > Episyrphus balteatus. The sequence continues at coordinate 39,780,119 of NC_079136.1, forward strand.
AAAAACAAGAAGATACAAATTTTCGGAATAGTTCGAATTAAAGATAAATATTTTTTTTCGTTTGCTTTGTCATCCTTATAGGAACGTGCTTTACAATATTTCGATACCGAGGATGGGGATGTTAAACTGACTGAAGGAATTCAACTTATTAAGACCGACGACATTCCACAAGGACGCTCCTTAAACGATGTCGATTTACCCAACGAGCCTGAGGCAAGAGAAAGTGAAGTTGACTCGTTATTGGTTGAGCGTATTGCAAGATTCTTTGGCACACATACTCTGCAATTCAAAGTCCCCAAAGAATCCATTGAGGATATGCAAAGATCTCTAGAAGAATGTAAGTATACTGACTTACAAAATAAATAAGGGTGAAGAGGGTGGTTTGAAATACTTTCAAATATTTATTGATTTCTTGAAAGAAACTCAAAGTTCAAGATATAATTATTAGTTGAAGGCAATAACTGAAATTCTAAGAATTATACCAACCTTGAACTTTGAGTTGTGGGAATTTATGAATTCTATTAATTTCAATTAACAATTGAGGGTCAGTTAAATTTTGGTTGTTAAGTTAAACAAGGTCAATCAATAAATCACTTAGCCCTAGTTTGTTCACAGTCGATTATCTTTTAATCAAGGATTATTCCATACAAAATTCCTTGATTAAAAGATAATCGAGTGTGAACAAACCGGCCCTTAATCTCTTAAAGTTTTTAATTAAACTCTTAAAAATTCGATAATTATTTTATTAATTCTGATTTAAACAAGATACTCAAATTTGAAAAAGCAAAAATGCAATTTTAAATTCATTCACATAGAAATGCAAGAAATCGATACTTCATAAAAAAATAAATCTATTTATGTTTCTCTTCAAAATTCAATTTTAATCTCCTCATTAAGCTGTCCCTAATTTATCTAGGTGCCTACCTTAGTCCTAAATATTTTCAAAGGATGATGGTAAAATTTGTATGGAACGTGGGCGTGGACGTTTATTCAACAGAATTAAAATCTATCCTAAATGAAAGAGAGATAGAACTCATTGAATGTATTAAATGTATTGAATGTCCATGATGAATTTTTGATTACCTAAATTGTGGCCCTTGTAATTTTGTTTGCTTTATTTGTTGAAATGATTTTTTTGATTACAATTGGGAAATTTTAAATACATAAATCTTAAAGGATATATTTTCGAACCATTAACCCTCTGTCGGCACACGGGTGCAAATTTGGCAGGACAAAAATGAAAAGTGGTCACAGAAAAGTGTCTTTATAAGGGTGAAAATACATTTTTTTTAAAACTGTGAATACAGTATTCGAATTCCTCGGAAAATTCTACATCAATTTAATACATGATTCTCCATAAAATAGTGGGACCGAAAAAAGTTCTAGCGCCATAAAAAGTATATAAACCAAATTCGCAAAAATCTGCATGAAAAATAAAAGAAATATTTTTAAAATTGTGTACAATTTTTAAGGTCGATTATTTTTTTACCGACTTCCAAAAAGGAGGATATGTTAAATTCGCCTGTATTTTTTTTTTTGTTTGTGTTTGTTACCTCATAACTTTAGTTATGAGTTATAAGTTATTAAATTTAGTTTACCAATTTTGATAATTTTGTTTTGTATTAAAAAGCTGGTAGCTGCAATGTGGCGATAGAAACTAATAGAAAAACCATAATACATAGTTTTGATCCATGGGAGTCGGTTTCGCTTCTTGATAAAATTAACCTTGAAGATCTGACCAATACAACCTTTATAAATCCTTGGTTTATTTGAAAACTCTCAAAAACAGAGAAAAAATTGTTAGTTTGGAAAGCTGATATCTTCTTATGTTCTATTGGTCCGGTCTACAAGTTAGACTCTTTCAAACAATTATTTTAACTTCATACGAGAAATTTGATAAAAATGAGTAGGTAGGTATTTTAGTTCTAAGCCAATAATTTTCTTGTATTTTTTTTTTTTTTGTTAAAGTTAAGGTAATTAAAAGGTTTCTGATTAAAAATCTTCATTGAAATCAAGAAAACAGTTTTATGGTCAGTAACGTTAATAACTCTTCAAAACATTTTTTTTTTTTTAAGTTCAAAAGTATCACCTCATTTGTTACAGTAGGTACATACATATTTTTATTAAAATCATTCGAGCAGTTTTTGAGAAAAACAATCGTTTCCATTTAAGTCATATGCTGCTTTCAATTTTCCCTCTTGAGAATCACCCACAATCCTCAACTATCAAAGTTTGAAACAAATAGGTAAGATCAGAATTTTGTGTTGATCGAGACAAAGACAGACACACATGCAGACAAACGGACTGACAGAGTTACCTACAGATTAACAGAATTGCGAAATTGTTGACATTACATATTGTAGTGAATATTGATAAACACCTTAAACCAAAATTACAAAAAAAAAATATGAATTTTTTTCAAAAGCCAAAAATCTAATTTTTCAAAATTTTGTTTTTGATTTATATCAAAGCTACAAAAATAATCTAGAATAAAAAAATTCTTAAAGTTGAGTTTTGGGAGAAATTCAGACATTAAAACAGATCTGACGCAGGTAATGTTAAAAAAAAATCAGTTTTTATCAAAAGATTGAGTTTTTCTACAAACTTAAACTTGATTTTTTTTAACCCTTTCGAACCCAAGCTATGAAAATCAATATTAAAAAATGTTTTTTCGGTATTATCGGGTCAAAAACATCACAACTAAGAAATATAATAGCAAAAAGTTATTTTCCAAAATAATAAATAGCAAAACTAATGTGTTTTTCTCATGTTACATGTAAGTAACATGCACTGCCTATGACTAAACTATAGTATATGCTACTTTTTCTAAGTAAAAAAACAAAACACTTTCTGCATTAACATTTTTTATAACTTTTTTTCAAAATTATGATCATGATTATGATTTTTTTTGCAAAAAAAAAAATAAATGTGAATTTCAGTCCCTTTCTCGATAAAAAAAAATTAAAGGTATGATATTTGACTAACTTTTTGTAATAATCCAGTAACTAGAAATTATTATCTTTCAATTAAGCCATCGTAACCTAAAAAAATTGTTTAATTTAATATTTTTTACGAATTTAAGAAAAAAAATGTTACATGTTACGCTGGGTCCGAAAGGGTCTAAAATTAGTGTAAGACCCGTGCCGTTATTTTTGGTTCAAGAAATCAAAACAATTTTTAATTTACGATTTATTTTTTAAATTTAGTATGGATGATTTTTATGGAAAGTTGTTTTTTTTTCAATATCTAGCTAAGAATGTACATATAATTCTCTTATAACATTTGCCAGACGGTTTTGATAAGAAAAATTCATGTGTTCCCTTATTCGTTTATCTTAGTAAAATTTTAAATGTGGGTTATTTTGAGCGATTTTTTTTTTAAATATTTAACCTTTTTAAAAACAGTAACAAAATGACAAAACATTTTCCTAAATTTAATTTTTTTTTTTATGAAAATACTCCAATATTGTTACAAAAATGTTAAGCAATTTTAAGAAAATGAATTTGTCTTTCATATCATAATCAGAAGAACAAAATGCTGATAAATGATGCATTTTTCTTCATAAAATAATGTTAAATAAAAAATAGGATTTAAAAAAATACTTTTAAAAATTGATTAAAAACCTTTTTGATAAGAAAAACATTCTGGGAAAATCTTTAGGCGAAATGAACTATTTGAAAAAAAAAAACCAAAAATTATCTAAAACATTAATTTAAATCCAAAAATATGAAACATTTTAAAACTGAAGAAAGAAGCAAAAAATCGAAAACGTGAAAACTAACTAATAACATTTTTGACCTAAAATTACCTCAAGAAATAATGGTTTTTATTTGTGCCGGTATGACACCTAATATACAGGTTTCCACGTCTTGTTCAAACTTTTAGAAATTAAATTAATTCCCTTGCAGTTTACGATTCTTCAAATTGAATACACTTTTTTGCAAATCAAATTCACCTTCATACTCAAATATGTTGATTTATTTATGATTTGTTTTTAAATCGTTCAAAAATATTTCTGGCTTCTAAACAATAAATTTTATGTGCAAATGAATTTGATTTGGGAAGTGGTTCATTTAATTTGCAAAAAAATGGTTTTTTTTTTTGTCTTCTGATTTGTTAAAAAGAAACCTTCCAATAAAAACAAATTAGGTGAGAACATTTTGTAACTTCTTAGCTTCTGGTTGTTTATTCCAAATATCTACTTCTCGAAATATTTGAATATGATATCGTCCACTTTTTTAAGAAAACTTTGTATTCATTTATAAGTAGATACTTCTATTTAAAGGTTCTCAAAAAACTACTAAAAAACATGCTTAAGAGTAATGTGAATAGGTATAAAAATATTAATAAACATTAAACTTCTTCATAAAATTTCAATTAGCAATTTATAAGGAATCCTATATTTTTTATAAATTGTAAAGCTTTAAATAGATTTATGAACAATTTTTTGTCTTCTTCTTCTTCTTCCTTTTTCTCGGCGCTGTTATGATCTCGATGTCGAGGGGATCATAACTATCCCACGTAACTGCTTCACACTAGTGATCCGCCTGTGGGGTTCGCCGGGTTGACCTCAGAAATCGGCGGCAAGCCTCCCGGTTTTGTATTGTTCCATTTCTAAGGCCAACTGAATGCTGGTGGTTTTGCATTTGCTTGTACCAGGAGTTTTTAGGCCTACCTTTCTTTCTATTTCGTGTTGGAACGTTGTATGATATTGCTTTTTTGACGGGGTTCTCAGGATCTCTCCTTTGAACATGGCAATACCAACTGAGTCGGTCGTGTTCAATTTTTTGGGAGATGGTGTTTTTAACATGAAGGCTTCCTCGGATCTTCGTACTTCTAATTCTATCAAGCTTTGTTACTCCTGCTGTCATACGAAGCATCTTCATCTCAGCTGCCGTTAACTTACTCTCATACTTTTTGTACATTGTCCAACATTGTGAACCGTATGTGAGTGCTGGACGCACAACTGCGGTGTAGAGTCTTCCTTTCAGCTTAGGGGGCATTTTTCGATCACAGAAGATGGCAGAATTTTCCCGCCACTTCATCCACCCTACGCTTACGCGATGATTGATATCGTCATCACAAGTACCTTCGTTATTTATCATAGACCCCAGATATTTAAACTTTTCACACTTGGGAAGCACTACACCATTCAAATAAATGTCAGGAATAGGCCTGTGTGGATCAGAAACATGAACAATTTTTTGTATTTTAGCAAATATTGAATTTTTTTTGCAATTAATAAGCTTTTCAAAATAAATCTTTTATTCAAGTGTTTCATAACACTCAAAACCTTTTTTCTAATATTCAAAATTCTCCCATGTAAATATCATACATCATACTATGAAATAACAACTTACCTACCTATTGACTTTTGTATGGCTTATTTGTTCTTTATTTAGATACATCCTTTTCCACTTGAAAGAAAGTTCCAAACTTTGATATATTTATTATTTATTTGTAACTTTTGGCATTCAATTGGTTGGGGTGTCATTCATAACATCGAAACTTTTTTATTTTATTAAAGGATATAAAGAAGTTAAAGTAATATTATTTATAGTTAGAAATATTGCAGACCATAGAAAGTTTTTCTTTATAATAATATACCTAATTTGTGAATTGGAAAGGATTCATAAACAAAAGTATTTTATTGATTTTGTTACAAAAATGTAATAAAATCTAAATACAAATCTTTATGTTAGTTTTATAATTGAGTTTAGAAAAGTATGGAACTTTCAAAACTAGAAGCTTTGAAAATGTTTTTAGATTTTTTTGGTAGGTGACAACTAACTAACACAATTGTTTTTTACTGTGTTATAGAATATTGTGGCACATATTTAAAAAAAAAAACAAAACAATCATAAATAATGGCGGTAAAATTCTCTCCTTAACTGGGGACAAAACGACGATGAAACCAGAAAAATTCTACAGATCCACTTGTCGAATTTTTTTTTTTTTTGAAAATAATTTCTCCTGCATGCTTTTTAACTTTTTTATAAAATTTAATTTTTCAAAATATTAGCTCCGATTTCATAAAGTCTTAATATTTTAACAAACTTGCATTGTAAAAGCAAGTTCGTGCGACAATTTCGTGCATTTTATTTGTATGCGTTCGCAAAGCAATATAATTTTAAAAACGTTTTGACACTCTTTTTTCAAAATTAAATCGACAGAAATGTAATGTTGTAATGTAATTTTTAATCGCACCTGTTGACAGGATTTTTTTTTAAAGGTTGTGACGTCATTTTTAGGTCAGAGAGTCAATGTGTTAAACGATTTTGTTAACCGTGTAATCCTACCTGTACTTAGTGAGATTTGGGCCTCAACCAACAAATTCCTCAAGATCTATCCTTAGCCAGCTACTTCCAGCCAAAGAGTTTTCATCCGCCTTCATCAAAGTCCTCTGCATTGTCCCCACATACCAGGATTGGAATGACAAAAGTCTAGTATTAAGACACATTTAAGTTGCTCGAGACTTGCTTTGCTGATCAATTGCCTTCTCAAACCGAAAGAGAAGCGGTTAGCATTAGTAATCCTTCTTTTGAATTTAGCGCTTGTGTTATAGTCCTAATTACCATTGGACCTTATGTAGCCGAAGCAGCTGAATGGACTTATAAAAAATGGTGCCTGTGTTATTGTTCACTGTAGAATTCTATATTATTCGTCAACTTATCTAAATCTTTTCTGACGACATGGCCTTAACTTTAGATTTTGAGCTTGGTTATGATTTCTTGCAGGCCAAGAGAACTCTTATAAAAGCTTTTATCGTCAGAATAAGAGTTTGTTTCATCATCGCAATTATAAAGATTGCAGTAGTGATATTTTCGAATTCTCAGCATCGCTTGCACTTTATTGATTGTTCACTTGATTGATTGATCATTGTCCTATTAAAATAGACAAACCCGAATTTTATCGTTTAAGAGTTGAAATCTTCATTGAAAAAAAAGTTTCAATTTCTTTTACATATTTTGAATTTTACAATGTTGCGTTCGAGACTCCAGTCCTAATGAACGGGTCATAATAAGTGTGCCAAAAACATAACTATTTATTTTGACATATCGACGGTTAAACTTCGGGAGCGGGTCATAATTCTGCTTGTCAAAATTCTGTACGACAAAATTCTGTGGGGTCAAAATACTGTAATACCATAATTCTGTACGTCATTATACTGTAAATACAAAATTCTGTACGTCAAAATACTGTATCAACAAAATACTGACATGAAAAATTCTGTTTTGTAAAATTCTGTACGGCAAAATACTGTATATCAAAATTCTATAAAAATGCTGTAAAAAAATATCGTTTTGATAATGTAAAAAAGTGCGCGCGCACTGTTTTACATTGTCAAAACGATATTTTATTACAGCATTTTTACAGAATTTTGATGTACAGAATTTTGAAATACAGTATTTTGACCAACCAGAATTTTGCTATACAGAATTTTGACTTTCAGAATTTTGTTCCTTGACATACAGTATTTTGGCATACAGTATTTTGAATACAGAATTTTGCAACTTACAGAATTTCGACCCCAACCCTTAAACTTCATAACCTCGTAGGTCGAAAAATTCGAAAAAAAATATTATTAATGCAAACAATTCAGAAAATTCAGAGCTATCTTTTGGTATATTCAGTTCAACAATGTTGTTTTGAACATTTTTCAGGAATGACGAAATTCAAAAGCTCGTATTGATAGATCCCATACAAAAACAAGAAACACAACATATTATTTTTTGATTTCTGAAAAACTTGCAAAAACGACTTACGAGGTTATGAAGTTTAACCGTCGATATGTACATCATAATGCCTCACTTAATCTAAATTGTTGCTTTGCTTAAGCTTTTAGAAATATCTTTCTGTACAGATCACTTCTTTTCATTGGAACACATAGTTTTTAATTGAACTTCGTGCTAGCTTTAAAGGAAACACAATGGTTTTGGTACTCGTACTCCGTGAATGATTGGGCCTGAGGTCAGAAAAATAATTTCATGCGAGTTTTTTATGATTTATATCAACGCACTGTTCTCAATAGCGGACCCAAAAATTTTCGAAAAATCGTTTCTTTCAAATACCCATAGTTACATCAAGGTTAAGTATGTTTACTATAGGTATAACATGTTCATCTAATCCATCCTTACTTATATAGAAATTTGACAAAAAGTGAGGTAATAGTTGGAACCGTTTTTTCTATCCAGAAGTTAAAATTTAATTTCTATCATATAAGCGCCCTCTATAGGCAAACTTTTGAATAATTGTTTGTATATTCAGACATTCTGGTTAACTTTGCTGCAAAATAATAAATCCTTGTGTATAAAAATAATCATAAAAAACATTAGGTATAAAAATAAATTAAAAAAAAAGATTATGCTTTATGCATCCATATGAGAATCAATCTGTATTTCCTAAGAATTTTTGTAGTTGACATTATCTTCATTCGTTATTTTTGAAAAAAAAAAAAAATCTGTTACAAGTAGGATCCTAATCCATTAAAAGAGACAAATAAAGTAAATTACTTTCAATAATGCACTGAACTTACTTCCACAGAACTTAACCTACACATTTGCTCTCCAACATGTTTTCAGTTCAAAAAAAACCTTTCAATTTGCAATTTATCAAGAGTTGTTAGGATTTTCTTTAGAAAAATCTAAGTTTATTATACTTTTCGAGGAAAAGATAGTAAAAATACTTGCTATTACTTCTCTGAGTGTTGGCGGCAAATTAAAAAAAAAAAAAAAAACTCATCGAATAAGAAGATACAACTTTCACATTGTTTTTTTATGGAATTTAACGAGTGAAAACTTGTCACAGACACCCCACACATTATGTTGGTTAACCAAGTTTGCAAAATAGAAAAAAAAAACGTGCCGGTGCTTAGTGGCAGAACACACTTTATGACAACCGCTTAATTCAATGCCAGTTTAAATTACGACAAATGTCCGAAAGACTACACCGCTGCTTCACTGCAATATTCCCCATTCGCCGCAATGAAACCCCATTCCATTGGCAAAAGCATATGAATGTGTTCCGCCAGCCAGAAGACTCCGGCTTTGCGGCTAAAATGTGGGTCACTAGCATATGTGTATAGTTGTTGTTGTTGGTCATCACCTGGTTAGATTTGATATAGGCAGTTCCCGCTTTCGGAATGAACAACAATCCCCATGTCTCCAATTATATGACTCCATATAATGATGTTTACTGTAAGAGTGCACCCATTTACGATTTTGCACTGTGTTCCACATTCAGTGCATTGCACACGGACACACACACATACTCAGTTAACTTTAATCCACATCTAATTGATAACATTGAATTAAAAAAAAAAAAAGTATATTCTCTTAACCGATTTTTTTTTTGTTCTTCTTTTTTTTATGATTACAGCTCGAGGCAAGAAGAAGAAGACAAAGAAGTATCTGATGCCATTGTTGTTGTTGTTCAAACTTAAGGCTGCCGCTCTATTGCCATTGGCTATCGGTTTCTTGGCCCTGATTGCATTCAAGGCTTTGATTATTGGTAAGATTGCCCTCCTGCTGTCCGGTATTATTGGAGTGAAGAAACTCTTGGAATCGAAGAATTCGAGCCAAAACTACGAAGTTGTTGCTCATCCACATTATTCCGCTCATGAAGAACATGGTAGCTATGCGCGGTCTCTAGAAGCTCAAAATTTAGCTTATTCTGCATACCAAAAAACAAATTAAAAAAAAAATTAAAAAAAAATATTAGGAACATTTCAAAAACAAACAAAAACAAAATAGATTTGAAATAAATAAATCACTCAAAACTCAGATTCACACTCAATCACTCACTCACTCAATAGACAAAATGCAATATTATTTATTAAACAAAATAGATGTAAAAAAATAAATTTTATTTATTTATGTTAAATTTTTTTTCATGTATTTTAATTTTTTTTTGTGTAGAAAATATAAATATTATAATATATGCGCCATGTTTGTTTTTCTGTTTAATTTATTTTTTTTGTTTTATATTTTTTTTTATTTTGTTATTGCGAATATTTGATTTTTAATTTTAATAATTTATTTAAAAAAAAAAAAACATATTTAAATTTTAAGTTATACTTAATATTTAAGACAAAAAAAAAATTACATATTGTTTTCATAATACAAACTCCCAGAATTTATTTCAATAGTAGATTAGTAGTTTTTTCGATTCTCTTACATTTTCAACTTTCTAAATCTATATTTAACTTATCTCAAAGCTTTATATTTATTCTTCAATTCCATTCTAAAACTTACTTATAACTTTATTTAATTGATTTATTTTCTTATATATTTTACTCTGCTTTACTCTTTTTTTTTTAATCTACTCTTACTGTTTTCTAATATTTAATTCTGTTTCTTATAGCTTTTTTAGCAGCTAATTTCTTAAAAATATTCTATTTGCAATAGTTCTTCAAATAAACTAAACATTTTTATACATTTCTTTTTTTTAAATTAATTAATTAATTAGTACAAACTATAATATCTCAAAATATATAGAATAAATAAATCACAATATTACAGTCTTACTAAAATAATAGTCACATAAAATTATTTATATTATTATTTATAATTAATAAAATTAAAAAAAAAAAAAACAATATTTAACAATTTCAATAATTTTCTATATACTTAAAACCTAAGAGCAACGTTTTTATGAAAACAAATAAAATATTAAAAAACAAATAATTCGTGTATTTATTTTGTTTAACTTATTAATTTTAGAAGAACTTGGTTGAAAGAAGAAAAAAAAAATAATTCTTTCTCATTATAAAAAAGAGACATACTGCACAAAAGATGCAAAATGCAACCATCAAATAATTCGTGATGGTTGCATTGAAATGCTTGCCATTTTGATATTATTGGATATATTATTTGCAGTTTTTCAATTAAAATTTTGCCCTTGGATTGGATAATTACTTGGTTTATATTTTGTAATAAATTGTAATTCATATAAGCGAAAGAAAATACTGCGATGAATTCTTCGTTCAATTAAAAATAAAAATAAAATTGCTCTACGGATAAATTGATAATATCAATAATGTTGCGTTAAAATGGCCAATCTACAATGTATTCATATTATAATTAGCACTTTTTGATGAAAATTAAGTATTTGTGGTTCTTGTGTATGTGATTATTCTGACTATTTAATTTTTTCACCTTTTAATGAACAGTTAAATGAATAAATTGATAAAATAAAAACAAAAAAACAATTAAATAAATATACAAAATCAATTGATTCGATTAATTGTTTAGCAATACAAATTTCACAGCTTAAATTTTAATTAATTTTATCTGAAAAAAAAAAAAAATATATTACGCATACGCCACAGTGTACCACTTTTATATGAGAAACTATGTAGTTGAAACATGTTCAATCGGTCTTTGTGACTAAGTGTACACCTTATTGCAATAGATACAACAACCTATAAATATTAAATATAACACTAGCTGGCCTGTAGTCGCGTTCCTTTGGATGTAAATAGACATTCGAAGACGAAGATAAAATTTTACTTTGGTTTAGTTTTATTCCTTTTTTTCTATTTTTATTTATTCGGCGCTGCTATTAGAAGCATTTCGCTTTAATTTAAACATGTTTTCTTTTCAAAAAATAGTTAAATAAATGTGGTTTTCATCAGTTTTAAATTGTTGAGTTCTGTTTAATTTTTTGTTTGTTTATTTGGTTAAAAGGAGAGTCTTTTAAGTAATAAAATCATGGAGGTGGGAAATTTCACTGTCCGAATAAAAAAAAAAAAAAAAAACTAATTTAGTTTTAGTTTAGTTATCATTTATCATTTCATATTCATGATATAGGTATATTAACTAACCACCAACCATTAAATATAGCTGTAGAAATGGTATATTTGTCTTCAATATTGGCTGAAGAATTTAGATGCTTTCGGTTGTTAATTGAAATGTAATTGAAAAATTCCATTACAAAATTGAGTAGTTTTTCCATAAATTAGGATTTAAACACCAAATTTCCGTATTTATCAACTGTAAATTCAAAGTTGACAACACAATACGTGTGTTTAAGAAAAATCACTCCAACGATTTACAAAATGTTGTTCCTAAAAATTCTTTCCTGTTCAAGAAACCATGCATATGACGTTTTTCGTTTGGCAATCAAAACCAAAAGGGATATTATTAAAACAAATTTTATGTTAACTTATTCATTTTCTTATAAAATTCATGGAAAAAAGTGCAGTTTTTTTTATGATGGAAGGAAAAGTGGTAGCACAAAATTTTTAAGTGCTTTATTTGGTAGGTATTTAAATGTAATTAAGAAAAAAAAAAAAAAAAATAGCAAAAAAAAAAAAGAGAATTAAATTAAATAAAATATACGACTGGCTCGCACGTACTTGCTCTTGTAGTTCAACGTATCTTTATCTTAAATACCTTTTGGAAATTTATGATTTTGGAGAATAAAAAAAAAAAATCGAAATTTAATAAAATTAAATTAAATTTTTTTTTTAAACTTTCTTTTAATTTTTTTACATTTTACAAAAATGATGTCTATAAATTTTGAAAAGAATTGACTTATGCTTTGATGAAATATATGAACTTAAAAAATATGTCAATTTTTGAAAAACGGCAGCGCCATATTTCTGTTGTCCGAACTTTTTGAGAAAAACTAAAAACGCAGTTTTTTTAGAATCAGTAAGAGTATTGCGTACATCAAATTTAATTGAAATCGTTTGAGCCGTTTTCGAGAAAATTGCAATACCTCGAAAACGTTATATGGGAGATATGAGCAGGGTCGGACTGGTTCAAAGGGGCCCGGGTGGGAAAATGATAAAAGGGGCTCGCCACCGCTGCTTCATCCACGGAACTAAAAAAAAGTTACCTAAAATAGATACCAAAAAAATTTGAATTTTTGTTTCGGCTCGGAATAGGAAAGTATATTTGTATAAAGATTTTTGGTGATCTGAACAGAATTTTTGCATACATTTTTCCACTTCTAACACATCATTCTTTTTACTTTTCTTATATTTTAATAATTACTTCTTAAAATTAAATAAAGAGATCATGGGATCAGAGTTCCAAGAGGCGTAGTAGGTTGAGCTGCTGTGGCCCCGGGGCAAAATTTTAGTTGGGGGTCTTTGTTGTCTTTATTTATCCTTTTAAGAAAATGTTTGGAATTCATTTATTTTTAATTTTTTAAATTTGAAAATTCTTCACAAACAGTTAAAAATTTTATTAAAAAGCGGAATAACTTTCTGTATAATGATTTTCAAATTTTTGAACTTCCAACTGCTAACAGGCAATATCCCTTTGTAATAGACCTGAATTTAGCTAAAACTCTATTTTAACAAAAAATAAAATATACATCGCACTTCCAAATTTAAAAAACGCTATGATTTTAAAATCGACTTAGTTACAGGTGAACTGTATCTTATCCAATTTTTTATTTCCAAAAGTTCTGAATTTTGGTTCAGATTGTTTGCAGTCATTCAGAAATTCAGAGTTTTTTTTGAAACTGGAAACATTCACTCATTTTCCTTATATATCTCGACTGAAAAGGTAAAGTATCTTATGTCAATTTTGATGATTTTTCAGGAGAGCAAAAACAAACTTCACAGCTGCCTCCCAAAAATTCTTTCAAGTGTAGACTTAATTGTATAAAACATTTAGATGTCAAATTTTATGATCTTTTTTTTAAATTTATTTCAAAAAGATATTTTTAATATTTATCCCGTTATAAGGAAAAATGTGACTTAAGATAATTTGGCTATTCTTTAAATTTTATTTTATATTAATTTCCAAAATCTTAAGTTGAGATAAGATATTTTGCCTCGTGTTTTCAAAGGACGTTTTCAATTCTTATGTCCATTTAAGATGATTCGAGTGTGCAAAAGTGGAAAAAAAGAGACTTAAGATGATATTTTCTGTTTTTTATTTGAAAAACTTAAAGCCCTTAAAATTAAATAATCACATTTCTTGTTGAGATAAACTTTAAATAATGAAAACAAAAAACTAAATAAAATTAATAGAAATTAAATACTTAAACCAAATTATAAATTCATTAGAAAAAAAAAAAACAAAGAATATAAAAAAAAAATGAAACAAAAAACTTAATTTGATTTTATATAGCATTGTTAATGTGGTCTTATAATTAAGAAAAAATAATAATTAATGCAAAAATTAGGTCCCGTATTCTGAACATCTGGTTGATCATCGGAACGCAAGTTAAGATAAAAGTCGTGAAAATTAGAATTAATTAAGTCGAGCATATCAAGAAGATCTTTTTTTTTGCAGAGCTTATTTGAATGGGTTCATCGTATGCAATTTTAACCATACTTTTAGTTACTTTGTTAATTCCTCTTTATTTTATGTTCAAGATTTTAAAATCCTCGGATTCATGTAAACTAGTCTTATACTCTATTTGGCCAAACGTTTTTGTGTATCTAAGCCATCTTATGGAGCTCCATTTAAAAGCTTCTCCGCGATTGTTTTTTTGCGCCACATACATTTTTCTTTTAAGACCGCTGAAAAATTTAAGAACATCGATTGTTTTTTATTTCTAGTTTTCTTGTAATTTTAAATTAATTTAACAATAAGTATGTACAATGTACATACATTTTTTTGTTGTATGTCTTTAATTTGTTATGGTTAATTAGTCAATCCTGGTATAAAAACACTATTTCAAACACTAAATAAAAAACAAAACTGAATTATTAACTCACTTCACTAAAATAAAAACAAGCGCACATTCAGAGTCAAACTAGGCAGAAAAACATCTTATGTTCTTGTTCTTACGAGAATTTTTGTTGGTTTGCAAACGGTAAAATATCCTATGACTACTTAGGGAGAGAAAAATTTCAGTTTAAAATTCAAAAAATCATCTTATGCTGACATAAGATGATTTGCCTTTTCACACTTTTTTTCTATTTTTGTTAAGTATTTTATCTTATGTCAACTTAATAATGAATTTTGTTTCTGCTTGCACGCGTGAAAATATCTTAAGTCAACATAAGATAATTTAAGATTTCACAAGAATGAAAAAGTCTTAACCCAATATAATCTTAAGTCTATTTAAGGTTTTTAATATTAGCAGAACACAAAATCTTAGGTGGACTTAAGATATTTTACCGCGTGTAAAGATGTGTCTTTTGAACATAAGATGAAATTGTTTTTGTGCATAAAAAAGCAAAGGAGTGAGATAGAAAGATGCTGATAAGACAGAACTGTAGGCCTTCAGAATGGCAATGAGGTTCAACAAAAAAACGCGAAACACTTTAAGTCGACTTAAGATACTTTACCTTTTCAGTCGAGATATATTTGATGAAAGAAAAAATGTTGCAGATATCCAAAAGGATATTTTATTTTATTTATTTTGGGGCCCTTGTGTGGAAAAGCTCTCAAAAGATCCCCTGTGATTTTGGAATTGAAATAATTTTAATTTGTAGTTGGAATTTACAAAACCCATTTAATTTTTACGGGGGTCCATTAATGTTAGGTACAAGCAAGACCCGAGGACAAGTACGGTACGCGAAAACCCCTATAATTTGTATCTTTTCTGTTTCTGTTGATTCAAGTCTTTAAATAGATATCTTAGGTGCAAATAAGGAAACGGAGTGCACGTCATAGGTATCTGTTTGTTTCGTTGTTTATTTCTTACATCCTGTTTCTTCCAATCAACAATCTGCCATATGCACGTGGGGGCCCGGGAAACTGCTCCGGTACAAGGGTATGCACAATTGTACCCCCCTGGGGCCCCAAACCTTTTCACTTCTTATATAATTATAAATATAACTTTCAAATAGTTAGAGTAAGGGCCTTCATTTGTTAAACAGGCCCATTTTCTTTGTTTGAAATCTGTATTTGTGCTTGTTTTTTACATGTTCTTTATGTATTTTTATTTTGTAACTATAGGATAGCTGAGGGCCCGGGTGGCAATCGCCAAGTCAGTTATATGGCCAGTCCGACCCTGGATATGAGTTCAAAAGGAGATATTAAAATTAAAAAAATTAAAAAAAAAAACGGGTCCAGAGAATTACGTGAAAATCATTTGTACCAAGTTTCAAGCAAATCCATTCATCCGTTCAGGCTTTAGCTTGATATACAGATGGACGCACAGACAAACAGACCGACGGACGGCATGACGAAAACCACTTTTTGTATCTTTTCCATCATCGTAATGTTGGTTTTGATTAAAACCTCGAATTTTGTTTCCTACACGAAACCAATACTTGCCCTATCCTATAGAGCAAGTAAATAAGAAAAAAAGAAGAAAACTAAACCTATAAGAATAGCCCACACTTAATCCTGATAGCCATGACTAAAACTTAAAATTTCGATTCCCAATGTAATTAACTTACGTACCTAATGCTCACATTGACCTTTAAAATTGTGTATTTTTAAAAATATATATATTTTGAAACTTAGGTACATTTATTTACTGTGAATTAGATATTTCTGTTTACAAAAATTTACTCTTTATATCATAAATTATACTGGTCAACAAGGTTTTTGTTACAGATACCAAGATATACTTTTCTATAGGATTTATGGGTGCTGAGCTTGAATCCGAAGTCAGAAAAATTCTATCACATCACGTTTTTGAGATAATCCTGTTAGAAAATTGATAATGCCGATTTTTACCAGTTTTCGAGATATAAAACTTACAGGAATGTAAATGAAACTTTGTGTCAAAATTTGAAAGCGATTGGTCACCAAACTAAAGCTTCTGGTTCAAGGAAAAGTGTTAGCAGGCTCATAGAACCAAGACCTATCCAATACATACATACCATTAATCAATACCGATAGCATGAAAAGAAAGCGGTTTAGTTTAAAGGGGTTGGCATGGTAGTCGAATGTTGTGTCAGAACCAAAAATGCTCAATAGGAGATAAGAGCAAGTTTCATATAAATTTAAAGGATTCTTAAAGCTATTTTAGATACAAAAAAAAAAAAAGTAGAAACATCTTCATTCCAACTCATTGATCTTCCAGTTTTCATGTAAGTAGCACATGGCATCATTTTGTTTTGATAAAAACAAACTTCAAGCATTTCGGTATATCTACATATAAGTAACATGAAAACATCAAAACCAACTGTTTTGGTATTTTCCTGGTTTACCAACAATATTATGCATATAGCAACTTCCCCAAAAGATTCTTAAAAAAGAAATAGCATCTTTTCCTCAACGAACAGATGGCAAAATGTGTGTCTCACAGCAGAGTGGATGGATACATATTATATGACGAACATAATTAAACTCTGGAAGAACACGTTCTCATCTTCAACAATCACGCTTATATTCCAAACAAAAAGTAGGTCGTCCCATCTTTTCGAGAATAAATTATTCCAAGTGGGATGAACCAGAACCACCAACATCAGGCAGGACTTGAATATTCGTGCTGAATAAGCAAAAAAAATTTGAGGCAAAAAAAAACGAAGACTTTTCTTGTATCGATTCGATATAAAACTCGAATGAAAACACTTTCACCTTAAATCCAAACCTCTCGATGCAGAGGCAGACAGAATGGGCAACGTTGCAAATAAATAGAAGGCTTTATCCATTTTGGTATAAAATTGCTGCCAATGTGAACTCCAATCGGAACGATGCCGTTCGTTTGTGCTCCATATTAACCGCACATAATGAGATTTTGTCTCTGTGTAAGTATATATCGTATAGATATCGTGTGTGGAAGCTTGCATTTCTTGTTTAACCACCAAGCCAAACTACCACCACCGATATACCAACCGAACCAACGACCGCACATCCTGAACAATGTCATTGACATTGTGGCTCAAAAGAAGGTCGAACTTTCATTTGAAGTCATTGAAGAAAACGGGCAAATAAAATTGCCAGAGTTACGTTTTTACCATCATCATTATCATCAACATCGGGGATCATATTACCGTCGTCGTTGCCGGCCGTCCTCAGGTGCGGTATAATTGTAGGTTTTAGGTTGGTGAAGCAGGTATTTTTTTTTTAACTTTCCATCATCAAATGAAAGGGAACGTTGCGTTATGGTTAGGGCTTACAATCCAAAGAGTCACGAAAGAAATCTTGTTACAAAATTCCTTTACAAAATTAGAGAATTGGTGATATGTGGACGGGGAGAAAAAGGGTGTCTTAATTTCGACGTCGAACACGCCTCTGTGAACATAGCGATAAATAAAATTGACATGAATGTTTGTGTGAGGGTTTGAGGAACTTGGAGGAGCAAATTGATGGGTAATGAGTCTGACAGTAGGTTAAGTGAGCAATCTGAATTCCCAAAGGACTACAATTATGAAATAACTCCAGGTTGGTTGGTTGGTTTGACTTTCTCCGAATTTTTTTTTTTGTAGATGTGATAAATGAGGAAGAATTCTCTTGAAAAATGATTACGAGACATGATTGCTTGGAACATGTGAGTAAGTAGAGAGTATGTTTTGGGGAAATAATTTTATTTAAGTGTGTTTATTGAAATCAGGACGTATTTTTTTAAAAAGCGTGACAGAAAACTTATTGATTTTTGAAAAATATTTGTGTATTTAGGTGGTTTTTTTAAAAAATTTCTGAAATTTGATCAGTAGAATCTTTTAATGCAAGTAAATGGAAACGTTTAGAAGCTTAACAAATAAAGAAGAATTCTAAGTTACCGGTTCCTTAACTACCAAGAAGTCTAATACATTTAAGTTGTTACAATCTTGCATTCCAAGTATCTGAGTTTATTAAATTTATTATTAAAATAGGTACGACAGAATGAAAGTCTGTCTGAAGCACGACTCAACGGAAATTCAAAAATCTGAGTATTTAGGAATTCATTTAATAATTCAATACTAAATTAATTTCTCCTCAGCTTATTCCTGAAACTTGGGTAGGTGGACGGGGACAAGCCAAAAGTTTGAAGGATAAATAAAGGAGCATTAAATTATCTTGCTTCTAAACGGGCAACCCAACTGTTATTACCCTTATCGGTATTCTTCAATAGTAGACAAAAGGTTTTTTGATCTCTTGAATACGCTGCCCAGAGCTTACGAACATCAGCACGAAAAAGTAGGTTTTGTTGGTCTTAAGTTGGCTCGTGTTGATCTAGAATCTTCTTCAATATTTATTCCAAAATTTTACAATAAAAAAGTATAATAAATAAATATTGTAATCCTAAACTGTCAACAAAATCTACTTTTTTATAATTTTTAAGAATCAGAGCTACGCACACTGAACCAAATCCTTACGTAAATACAACGAAAAAATTCGTTGAGCCAACGAAAATTTAATTAATTTCCAGCCAATGAAAAATTTAATTGGCTCAACGAAATGGCTTTCATACGTTAACGAAGAACTTCATCAATTAACGAAAACTGTCGTATTTTAATGAAATTTTTCATACAAATTTTTGATCGAGAATTAATGAATTTTTTTATCACTTTACGAATTTTGTTCATCAAATTAACGTAAACTTTCGTAATCTAACGATTTTTTTCGTTAATTTTATGAATATTTTAATTAAATTACGAAAAAATATTCGTTAGCTAACGAAACTTTTCGTTTTACTAAGTATTCTTTTAGTAGATTATACTTAATTTATTTTCGTAATCCTACGAATTTTTTCGTTCATTTTTCTTCCCTAAAATTTGGAAACCCGAAATTAAAAAAAAAAGTGGAGCGAAGCGAAATTTTTTAACCATTAAAAAAAACATGTTTTGAATTTTAATTTTTGAATTTTTATTGATAGGGGATATTCTAAATTAAATACATGTAATACAAAAATTAAATTTAAATCATGAAAAACCTGGAAAAATATATCTACTCTTCTTAAGGAGGTACAGTGACGAGCAAAAGTTGTCAAATGTTTTACCTTTTTTGAGAAAGTTGTTTAAACTTAGTGTTCTTTACATGAATTAAATCGTTTTTATTTTATTATTTTTCTATATTATGCCAGCATTTGTTTTCCTGATTAAAATTTTAAAAAGTGCTTCATTGTCCAAAAATGGAGAGTATCATATTGGTATTTGGACTTGACCAATTCTGCTCGTTTTGGAAAAAGGCTTTTGTTTCAATATACCTATTGAGTGTACTAGAATTAATTTTTACCACTTTTAACCACTTTTAACAATGCCTCGAGATAGGATCTATCAATCTGTGAAGAAATAATTTTAAAATTCGGTCGTATTTCAGCTTAATGGAAAGCTCATAGCTCATCGCTTTTAGACTTGTGTTTTTATACTGCGCTTACAATTTCTTCAAAAATTTCAACAGATTTTCAGCCAAAATGGGTCAGGGCCTTATGCTGACTACGCAACTGTCTAAAAGAAACAATTTACCAAGTTTTTTGGCAAAAGAAGACTCCGTGTTGTCTGATATAATTTTTCAACTAGATGAAGACCCCACCAAAACCTTTAAAATTGTCAAATATTGCTTCGGAAATCAGTTGCGTAGTCAGCATAAGGCCTTGACCCATTTTGGCTGAAAATCTGTTGAAATTTTTGAAGAAATTGTATGCGCAGTAAAAAAACACAAGTCTAAAAGCGATCAGCTATGAGCTTTCCATTAAGCTGAAATACGACCGAATTTTAAAATTATTTCTTCACAGATTGATAGATCCTATCTCGAGGCATTGTTAAAAGTGGTTAAAAGTGGTAAAAATTAATTCTAGTACACTCAATATATTGAAACAAAAGCCTTTTTCCAAAACGAGCAGAATTGGTCAAGTCCAAATACCAATATGATACTCTCCATTTTTGGACAATGAAGCATTTTTTAAAATTTTAATCAGTAAAATTAATGGTGGCATAATATAGAAAAATAACAAAATAAAAACGATTTAATTTATGTAAAGAACACAAAGTTTCAAACAACTTTTTCAAAAAAAGGCAAAACATTTGACCACTTTTGCTCGTCACTGTACATTAATGAATATTTGGGTTTTTTTGGGTCGGAATTATGTACCCATTAGTTTGACATCTTTTTAATCTGAAATAAAATAGAAATAAATAAAAATTTGAACATTGTAATTTTTTTATGAAATTTAGAAAACAATAATAGAATGGTTTTACTTACATTTCTCAATCTCATCATTCATCCACTCTTCCCATATATTTGAGAACGTTGACGGTTAACCTTTGAATATTTTTGAAAAGATGAAGCTGAATCAAAATTATTGGAAGTCAGTTTACAATTTTACTTACATATAAAAATATCGAGTAAATGGCCCAAGTACCAGATAAGTAGAAGTTTTTTATCAGCTTTTTGAGCGCTTGGTTATAAAAACACCACTTTTTTATACCGCTTAATAAGTCTTCGCACTTTCGCGGTTGAATTTAAACTACCAGAAATGCACACAAGACAAGAAATTACGAGTGCTCTCGTTAGTCTATGTTTTTTTATGTAAAGTAACGATTTATTTTCGTTATCTGATGTATTTTTGCGTAAGCTGATGTAATATTTCATTAGTATATGAAGAATTTTCATAAAACAATTATTTATTTTCATAAACTGATAAAAATTTTTGTTGCTAGTGTTGAGTTTCATAAGTTGATGAATTATTTCGTAACTTAATGAAAATTTTGATCAAAATACTAAAAAAATCATTTTTTAAACTATTTTTTTCCGTAAAAATGAGTATGAAATTTTTCGTTAAGTGATGAATATTTTCATTAAATTAGATTTCTTGACTCTAAAAAGGGAGAAAAGGTTTATGAAATGTTTTCATTAAGTGATGAAGGTTTTCATATTAGGAAAAATTACATATTTTCGTTGAGCCAACGAAAGTTTCGTTAAGTCGCATTAAACAACTCTTTAAAGCAGCTAGAGATCATTTAAAAAGGAGCATTCAAATATGTACATATTTAGTTACTCGTTGAACAAAAGGTTAAGCGATTTCCATTCACAACAAAGGAGATTATTCTGTACTGCGCTAATTATACTGGTCGGCAACGGATATAGAGCAAGAACCAAACACTACTTTTCGAGAGGAATTTTGTGTGCTGAGTCCGAATCTGAAGTCAAAATTTCACTGGCACGTCACGTTTTTGAAATAATTGAATATTAATAGGTCAAAAACGCGTTTTTTTGGGTACATTTGACATCGAATTACATCACCGTTATTTTTTTTTTTGTAAAACTACTTATGCAACTCAAAACGCCATATTAACACGTCCTAAATGTATTTATATTTTTTCAAAACTATTTTTTTTCTCAAAGATATTGAAAAAAGAAATTTATGATAGATATCTTAAAATCTTGATTATTTTTTTCAAAGTAATGAATGGTTTTTTGAATCAAATTCCATCTTGCGTCTTCTGATTTGGACTTATAAAGAGCAACATATTACGGAAAATATATATTTTTGACTAAACATTAAAAAAAACTCAATTAAAAATTAGTTTTTGAAGCTTTATAGCGAAAATAGTGATGAATATAGCTCAAAAACTAGACGTGATAGAAAAAATCTGTAAACAGTTTTGAATTCAGCACACTAAAGTCAATCAAAATAACCTTATAAAGTTCTTGCTTCTGACTTTTTTTAGTTTTTTGCCGACCAGTGTTATTGACTTGAGAAGCTTTGCCTAAAAAACAAAATGTTAATACTAACACTCCCTCAGAGAATAATGAAAAAAAAATTAAAAAACTGAAAATTATCCACCTAAATCCTAGAGACATTTCAGAATTAAAAAATCCTATCCTCCATGTTAAGTCTTTTTCATTAACACCAATAACAAATTTAAAATTGCATAATTGCTGAATTTACACATAAAATAAATTTATCTATGTATTCTAAATTTCTATACGCTTTCGTTGTTTAAATGAAGTTAGCAAAATTACATAAAACATTGTTTTTCTTTTATTTTTTGTTTCAGTTTTATTTTTTACAAACATCAGAAAAGTTCATTATCATAATATTTTTAAGTCAATCATAATGGTAATAATTTCGTTTCTTTTTACATTTTTTTTTCGCTTGTGCGAAAGAAAAACTCAACAACTAATTTTAAACTTTTTACATAATAGACACTTTGGCTATTGCGAAAACGAAGTAGACCACCAAAACAGCATTACCGAAGTTCTCACATAAAATAACAGGGGTGTAGTCGCAGAGAGTCAAGCATATTAAAAGGTCAGGAAAAAGTGAAAATCTGCTATTGGATTTAAATGAATTATAAATATGATGAATTATAATGTTCAAATGTTATAATAAGTGGTCACTGTGGCGTATGCGCAACATTTGTTTTCAAGAAAAAAGTAAAAAAGAGTCAGACCCAAGGATCTGAAATTTTAAAAAATTTAATTGGAAAATTTATATCATTTGTTCCTTAGAGCTATAGGTACTGCAGATGTTTCACTCTCAGATTTTAAATATTATTTTGAAGGGCCCATGAAACCATAATTACGTCTCTGAAATCTCATTATGTTGTGTAACTAACGACTATTTTTGTTTTTTTTTTGCAAAAGTTCACCTGTTCACTGAAACGTGTCGACATCTCATAATCAAACTGAAGAAGAGAATCCCGGAAACAAAAGTGTATAAAGCTAACTGACCACACAGCAAAACACTTCAGTTCTTTAAAAGTTTCCAAGATTTTTTCGTGGGTGATAGCTACTTTAAGCAATTGTTTGTGGCCATGTTAGATTTTGTTAAATTACTTAAAGTGACATCTTTTTTTATATTATTTGGATTTGCAAGTGTAACAAGCTCAAAAACACATCTGGATACATTTAATTATTGTATACGAGATGCAGAAAATCAAGGACTTAAATCTTGCATGGGAAAGACTGCTATAAGTTTTTTGCAATCTTTTAATGAACAAGATAACTTTACAGTATTTCCTGATTTAATTGCTGAAAAAGATGAAAGTGTTGCTTCGCGTTCGATTGTTAATTTTTTGGATCAGGATCCAGTGGATTTTCGGTTGGTTGAATATAAATTTTAGTATTATATTTTAATGTTGTTAAAAAAAGGAATTGATTTCTTGTAGTACCTACCTAGTTTTTTTATGGAGTTAAAAAAAAAAAACTTCACTCAAATCTTTATGATATGTATGTATTTATTTTAAGATCAGAAAATGGAAATAATAGTGAAAAGTGCGAAATGTTTACATACCTATGTGTATTAGGGTTGGTCAAAATTTTTTTTTTGATTTAAAAAAAATCATTTTTTTTTTAAATCGACTTTTTAGCAAATTTCTTCACATATTCTTGTAGGAAATTGAACGCTCTACAAAAAAGGCCTTAAACACTTTTTTCGTTTATCTAACCGTTTAATAGATATTTGAGGTCCAAAAATCAAGAAAATCTTTAAGAGTTCGTGTTTTGTTCTTAATTTTGTAGCAAATCGAAAAATTATAATAATAAAACGCGCAAGACATATTCATGTAGGAAACATATTGCTCCACAAAAAAGGTCTTATTATGTTTTTGTTATTTTCAGTGAATTAGAAAATTTTTAAAAGTAAAAAATGTTTTATATTTTTTTTTTTTAATTTAACGTCGAATATCTTTAGAATGGTTAGATTAATGAAAAAAGTTAATAAGACCTTTTTTGTGGAACAATCTATTTCCTACAAGAATATGTCTTGCGCGTTTGATGATTAAAATTTTTCAATTTGTTACAAAATTTAGAACAAAAAACAAAGATTTTCTTCATTTTTGGACCTTAAATATCTATTAAACTGTTAGATAAACGAAAAATGTGTTTAAGGCCTTTTTTGTAGAGCGTTCAATTTCCTACAAGAATATGTGAAGAAATTTGCTAAAAAGTCGATTTAAAAAAAAATGATTTTTTTTTAGTAGAAGCTTGATGTAAAAATGGAAAATTGCGAAGCGGAGGTTCTTCCCATAAATAGTAAGAGCTCATATTTGGTGTGTATATTCTAGAGGTGTCTAGCAATCGATTTTTCGTAGTACCAAATCAAAAAAAAAGAATTTCGATTTATTTGACCCACCCTAATGTGTATACATAAGTTTAGACCATGGTTATTTTTTAACAGATTCTTCGAAAAAATATTCATTTTGTCTCAGTATGAGTGGGCCTCTTAAGGAAATTAGTTTTTCATTTTTCATCTCAGCTTAATCTTTGTGGTGCTGCATGTAAAAAACTCAAAGCTGTTTTCATACATTTTTCGGATCTTAACAATATAAAGCCATATTTCAATCAAAATTTAGTGAAATAAATGTCAAGTAATAAATAAATTAATTTATTATGTTTAAAAATTGCTTAAAATAGGGTACGAAAAATACTATATGGATCTTAACTCATAAGTCATAGCTAGTAACACTGTTTCTAAAATACCGTGTGTCGAAATACTGTGTTTCAAAATTCGGTGTTTCTAAATGCTGTAAATATAATGATAAATAGTATTGATATAAAAATTTTTACTTGCGAGTTTTTACAGGGCAAGTTTAGAATTCGTAAAAAAAATCAATTTCGAGACAACAAGCAGACTTTCAGGCATGACATTACGATGCTAGAGAATGCTAAAAAAGTGGGTTCAGCAATTCTGTCTGTCTCTATCTCGAGCTGCAGCCCAAAACTACTGAGATGTGATTTGCTTTCTAACTTGAATTTTTTTATATGACGGCCATTCCATTTGCATTTTTAGGACATTTTTACGCTTATTAATCAGTTTATCTCGTTGAAGAAGCAATATTTTTTTTTTTGAAATTTGGTGGGTCTTAAGGGCTCATTATAAAGTAAAAATTCTAGAAGTTTCAAGAAAAACTAATACAAAATAGCTAAATTATTAACAGACAAAGACGGTAACGGAGAAGAATTGTACGCGTCTTCACCGTTACCGCTTTATCTGTCAATGATTTGGCTACGTTTAATTAGTTTTTCGTGAAACTTCTAGAACATCAACTTTATCATGAGTCCTTATAAGACCTACCAAGTTTCAAGAAAAAAGATTGCTTCTTCAACGAGATAAACTGGAAACAAGGTCAATATGTCTTCTCCGTTACTTTGGAATGGCCGATGACCGAAATTAACTACATTATGACTAAAATGGAAAACATTATTTTTTATAAAAAATCGCTCTAGAGATTTCGATACAAAACACTGTCATTGACCATATCTGCCACTGAACCGTTTTCTTGACTTCTTACTTTCTCATAAATGACTAAGCCGATTTCAATTAGCATCTAATTAACCGTAATAATAAAATATCTAAAAATTTTCGAAACCTTCACTTTTGGATTAAAAGAAAAATTTAAAACTTTTTTTGAAAAATTTAAATTAAAGTTGATAAATTTCTTTGAAATTTTGTTTTTTATGACGAAAATAACACTGGTCAACAAAATTTAACTTTTTTTTGCCACAAGAACCAAAATATACTTTTCTAGTAGTTTTTAGGGTGCTGAATCCGAATCTGAAGTCAACAAAATTTGATTGGCCTCCGTTTTTTAAATATAAAATGCTAAAAAACGTCATTTTGGCTGTTTTCGAGATTCTGTTTTTATGTCGGGTAATTCATTATAAACCAATTTGTAACGGTTATTATAACAACAGATATTCTTCTTTCAAAAACTGTTTAAATTTTCCCGATATCTCTTTTATTGCTCGAGATATCTTAGGTTTCATTTAATAAGCCAAAGAGAAACTAAACGTAATCTAAAGTATAAGTCACTGGTCACAGAATTTTTGCCACAAGAACCAAAATATACTTTTCTGAAGGTTTTTGAGTTGCTGAATTCAAATCCGTTCAATTTTGCATTTTATAACGGTAATATTTCAAGAACGAAGGCTAATAGAATTTTTCTGATTGTGGATTCGTGTTCAGCAACCCAAAAACCTTTAGAAAAGTATATTTTGATTCTTGTGGAAAAAAAGTTTAATATGGTTGGCCAGTGTTGTTTCTGATTCAAAGACCGCTACTTAAATTATAAATATCTCGGGCAGTTAAAGAAATATCGGAAAGATTTAAACATTTTTTGAAAGAATAAAACTAGCTCTTATAGGCAACGTTACAAATTTATTTATAATGAATTACTCCACATAAAAACATAACCTCGAAAACAGCCAAAATTACGTTTTTTGACATTTTCTAACGGTAATATTTCAAAAACGAAGGCCAAACTTTTCTATCTTCAGATTCGGATTCAGCACCCCAAAAACTACTAGAAAAGTATATTTTGGTTCTTGTGGCAAAAATAGAGCTGTAAAAGTAACGACAAAATGAGTACCCGCATGCATACGTTACTTTTGATGCTAGTACCCGCATCAATAATATCGTTACTCGTTACTTTCGCATGCTTCGTATTTTTCGTATATTTCGTAAGTTTCGTGTGTTTCGTATGTTTCGCATGTTTCATATTTTTCGTTACTTTCGTTACTTTCGCATGCTTCGTACGCTTCGTACATTTAGTATATTTCATGTATTTGATATATTTCGTATGTTTGGTATTTTAAGTATGTTTCGTACGTTGGTATAAGGGTAAAAAAAATAATTTTTTTTGAAAAAACCAAAAACAATTTGTATAATCTAAGCTACATTTTAAAGCCATAAACATTAATTTAAGTTGCGGCGTTCTGATGTTATAAGAGTTTGAAGGTAGCTATACTGATTTTTTTTCCGATTTTTTTTAATCAAACGTGGAAATTTTTTTTTATTTTTTTCAAATTTTTCGACAAAACTTTGGTAATTTTTTGCTTATATTCGTTCAGTAATCTTATCATAATTCTTTAGAGACCTTTATTTCAAAAATACATCGCCCAGATCTCGGAATATTAACACTTCAATGCAACCATGTTGAACAATTTTTCATTTTTTTTTTCTATTGACAGTGATGTTCAACCTCGTTTTCTCGGTTTTTTTTTTTGTTGAAAACTTTGCACTGAAAATTAACAAATTTTTTCAAAATACCAAAACACTTTTGTACTTTTTTAAGCTACATTTCAAGACCATTAACGACCAGTAACGAAACATGCGAGTAACGATACTGTTTAGAAAGTAACGTTTCGTTACTCGTTACTAAAGCAAATACCCGCATTTTAGTAACGAATACATACGATTTGCTACAGCTCTAGGCAAAAACCTTGTTGACCAGTGTAATTTCTTGAGAATGGCACACCGATTTTTTTTTTTTTTTTTTTTTGAAAATTGTTTATTAAAAAAAAACGATTCATAACATTTTTCAAAAAAAAATTCTAAAAATTCTTTGTTACAAAAGAAACTAAATGGCATACCTACTTTCAAAATTAAAACAATTCGAAAGGGATTTTTCGTTGTTTAAAAAACATTTTTTATCCGTTTCTTCGTTTCATATACAAAACAAATTAATTAAAATCTTTATAAAAACTTTCACATTTTAAGCAACTTTAACTATAAGAGCAAGTACGAGTACCAAGTCATGCATTTTTTTTTGAATCCCTCCAAGATACGTAATTACAATTTACGTATGTAAACATAAAAAACCAAAAACTTGATTTTTAGCAATTTCCTTAAATTTTTGTATTACGTACGTCAACTTTTGCCAGAAATCATAAAAAGTTAGAGAGAAGGCCACACACAAAAAAGGAATATGAGAACATTTTCCTTTATGTCATTTTCAAAAGTATTATGTCAAGCGGACCTTTTTTACCGATTACTTCAAAAAAGGAGAAAGTATTCAATTCGTCTGTATTTTTTTTTTTTATGTTTGTTACCTTATAACTTTGGATTGAATGAACCAATTTTGATAATTCTTTTTGTATTGAAAGCTGGTGCGCGCAGTTACAATTTCGTCCTGTCTATGAAATCCATCACACTCAGTTTCGATCCATGGAAGTGGTTTTGTTTTTTTTTTTTTTTTTATAAAAATGATTATTTTGTGACATAAGTCCAAATTTTACTAATTTTTTTCTGGTCAATTTGAAATGCAAAATTATTTTAAGATGATAATAAAGGATTTAAAAGTTGACTTTTCGGGCTTTTTCAAAAATTTTATGCATGCTGAAATGTTAAATCATAAAGGTTAAGGTATGTATAACTATTTTTCTGAAGCCCTGCCATAACCCGGAAACTCAAACATCAGTATTTTCATAATTTTTAATAATCAAATCCGGGAACACCGTATTCAGTTTCTTAGACCTTTTACCCTAAAATTTTCTATATGAACAAAATTCAATATGAACATTTTCAAAAATTACCTTTTGATTGAATGATTGTGTTCGTTTTTTAATCGGAAAAACTACCAATTTCATCTTTCTATTCAAACTTACTACGCAGGCCATAAATGGAAGTTGATCATTAAACATTCCGCTCTTCTTAATTATCTACTATCCCAAAAACATTTTCCTAGAAGATTTAATTCGGAATTAATGAGTTTCATTGCCAACAATACAAGCGGTTTCGTATTTTAGTTTATTTCTGAAATGGAAGGATGATTCTTGGTAATTTTGAGAGTTCAAAGTTTAATCTGTGTTCAATACAGAGAAATAAATTAAAGAAGTTTTGAGTTAAAGCAACTCAATACTGATATTAACAGTTTCCGGGAAAAGCGGAAATGAGCCCAATTAAAAGAAAAACATGTTCATAAAATACTCGCGAAAATGAAAAGGAGTAGTGATTGAGGCCTCTAAAAATCATTAATAAGGACTTTTTGGTATGCAAACGAAACCATTCATCTGCAAGGGCATTTCTTCGTTATATGGCAGGTACCGTTGATATCGGTCCTAATAATAAAAATGCAATATTTCCTTCCAAAAACTCATAACTACACAGTTTGAACCAAATGGTTTCAGTGGGACTCATGTTTGTTGTCTTTTCTTTTCAGAGGCATAATGGAAAGTGCTGGTGCTTTATTTAGTGAAAGATCGTTACAATGGCGTTTGGATAACATTTATCCGGGTTTGATGTTCAAAATTGGCCCATCGGCAGATTCAAATAGTGTTGCAGAGTTTGTGATGGATCCCAAAGTCGATGAGCGTTTCTACGCTGAGCCATCAAGTGGTGAGTAGAAAAAATTAAAAAAAATCAAAAAAACATTGCATATATTTAGGAAAAATTAAAAACATCGCAGCTCTGTACTTTTCTTTTCAGCCAAAATACTTACCAAACAATATCTTTTGCCAATGCTATTGGGATTCAAATTTAATCTTGTTGTCTTCATTCCAATCTTATTTGGACTGATTGTTTTGTTTTTGAAGAAGTCACTTTTTCTAGTAAAAGTTGCTATGTATATTAGCAGCATTTTAGGAGTTGGTGGAGCAGCATCACTCGGATCACCCTTCGGATTTGGCGGTGGTGTAAGTGGTGGAGTTGGTGGTGGATGGCCACCAATTTTACCCGGTTTTGGTGCACCTGGTGCAGGATTGTATCCAGCTAAAGATAGTTTGAGTTCCAATTACCAATCATCAGATTCTGATATCTTTCATCATGATGCTGATTATTCACGCAAAGATCGTAGTAAAGTTGTGTTCAGTAATACGAGGAAATTTGTAACCCACACGACAACGGCATTGCCAGATAGATTTTATGAATATAAAAAATCTGCAAACCCAAGAAGTTCGAGAATGGTTAAATTAAAAGATAGTGTTGATTTTAATGAAGAATGGGATGGCAATGGATGGCATGTAGTTTCATAGCCAGAATCATGAAATTTAACTTTATTATTTTAAGAGTTTTAAAAGTGTTTTGTTATTGTTAAGAAGATAGTATTTATTTTTTTTAGTATTGAATAAATTTTTATAAAAAATCAATAAAATTTTCAAAAAAAAAAAAAAATTAAGAAAAAGTTTTGGAAGACTATTTTGTTTCTTAAAGAAAAGATGGTAAGGCTCTTCAGTACGATTTTTAAAACTTCATAAAATAGCTATCTATATTCATTGTATTTGTCAAAGAAGAATTATGACTTCGACAAATTTTCTATTGAAATTACTTCAAACACGAACAGAAAAAGGTAATTTTTTTTCGTGTTGAGAAAAAAAAACTGGAGGCTCATTTTTAATTCAATGCACTGAAACAGGTGTTCTAATAGAGATACAATTCAAGACTCACAAAAAACAATTCGCAAAAAAAAAAATTACAAAAAGGTTTTGATCTCCAATCGGTGCGATGTACATTCTTTTGTTTCAAAATTTTGAATTTTAAAATTATTAGTTTTTCAAAATCCATTTATCAAAATAACTTAATTTATAGTGAATGGATGCTATGAAAGCTTTTAAAATAAAATGCACTACTGGGTCGCACGAACTTGCTCTTATAGTTCAAGTTTCTTAAGTTTTTAAGACTTTTTATATAGAAACTTGGGAAATGTAGGTATATACAAAAAAAAAAAACAAATACAAAAAATAAAATTCATTTTCCAAAAAAATAAAACAATATCTGAAATCAAATCGCCCCCCAAAAAAAGCACGCAGTTTTATTTGATATATGAAGGTGCATTTTAAGAAAAAAAATTTTCAAAATCGTTAGAGCCGTTTTTTAAAAAAATAATTTTTTATAAATAATTTTTTGAAATAAAATTGGTATGTCATTTTGTAGAAATCACCAATCAACATTTAAAAACAAAATTTCAAAAAAAAATCAATGTCCCGTTTTCGAAAATTAATTTTTCAAAAAAAAAATTTTCAAATTTTTTTTTTAAATCCAAAAATTATTTTTTTCAAAATTTTATTTGGCTTATATTTAAATTATATAAATACTTTTGTATAAAAATTTCGTTGAAATACGCAGTTTTGCAGAAAATCCGATTTGAAAAAGCGGTCCTATGGCAGGTACCGTTAATATTGATTTTCAAAAAAAAAATTTTTTCTTCAAAAGATAGACCTTGTTTGAAAACTAATATTTGTGCCCATGATTATGAAAGTGGACTAGGTCACTCCTAAAAATGGCATCAAATCTAGCCTAAAAATAATTCTTATTTAAGGAGAATTGTTTATTTGAAAGCGAAATTGCAGTAAATAAACTTCTTTATTGCTCCTCTAGTGATTTCATAAAAAAAATATAATTAAATCGTTATACGAAAATTATTATGTAAGTTTTTCTTTCAACAATGCAAAAAGTGACTTAGTCCACTTTCATAATCAAGGGCACATTTGATTTTTTAACAAAATCGTTGGAGCCGTTTTCGTGAAATTAAACTTTTCCGAAATTTTTGTATGACAGGTACCGTTATTTTTGGTCCAAAAAAATTAATTCCAAAAACCCCTCTAGAGAGTCTCCAAAAACTGCTACATATCAAGTTTTGAGTCAATCAGTCCATCAGTTTAGGCTCTACAGACAGACAGACAGACGGACTTCCGGGACCCACTTTTTTGGCATTCTCTATCATCGTAATGTGATGGAAAAATGTTATCTCAACTTTTTTTTATGTACGAATGCATAACTTGATATATATGTATTAGACTGATTCAAAAAAAAATTTTTTTTTTTTTGTTCAAAACATTGTTGAAAATATTGTTGGAAATGACGAAAAAAAAAATACTGTAAAAGTTTCAGCCCTTAATGTTAACATTAAGTACCGCCGCATCGCAAATTTCTATTTCCCATACGATTTGTATGGGAAAGATTGTGTATTTGTGTTTAGAATTTTTTATCTTTTTAATAGTTCATCCAAAAAGCTTGACAAAATCATTTTCTTTTGTAAAATTGTCCGCTCTACAAAAAAGCTCATATTAATTTTTTTGATTTACCCCCGCGAAGTTATTCAACTTTAAAATATAAAAAGTAGTTTTTTCTCATTTTTTCCCGATTTTTTGACGAAATTATTAGGTTTTTCAAAAAATTTGGCAAAATTTTCGAATATATGTATTCTATGTTGTGTTTTGGTTTCACAGATCCTTTTATATAACTCTCAAACCCCTAATACTATCATATTAGATTTCTTCAATAAATTCGAATTATTCATTTTTTCAACTAAAAATAATTTTAATCAATTTTTCGCGTCCGTTTTTTTTAAATTGTATAAATGCAATTTTGTAGAGTGTTCAATTTTATACAAGAAAATGATTAAATCTAGCCTTTTTGATGAACCATTAAAAAGATAAAAAATTCTAAACACAAATACACAATCTTTCCCATACAAATCGTATGGGAAATAGAAATTTGCGATGCGGCGGTACTAAATGTTAACATTAAGGGCTGAAAAAAATTTTTTTTTTGAATCAGTCTAATATGTATAGTACCTATATCGCAAGTAAAAATGGTTAGCATGATATTATAGGTCCTTGATTAAATCAATTTTTACTTGCGATAAATGTAGGCACTATAGAGCAGGATCAAACTCAAGCACAACCAGACTTGACATCCCGATGATAAATAATGCAAAATAAGTGGGTCCCGCTATTCTCTCGGTCTATCTTTCTGTGTGTCAGTCTGTTTTTATATCTATAGCTATCCTGAATTGCTGCCTAAATTACTGAAGCAATTTTCTTCAAATTTGGTAGTTATGAGGCGAAATTGAACTTTAAATTTTTGATCAAAATTCCTGCTTGCGAAATACGCACAATGAAAAAACTAAATTTTCACAAAAAGGGGTCCAATTTAGTCCAGTGCATTTATGATGCTCATATATGGGCGACCCAGCAGTTATAGTTTTTGTTGAATACCTCGATTTCTATTTATCCTACATAAAAGTTGTATATACAACTTGTAACTTTTTTAATATTCAGAATATCGAAAAAGTGTTCTTAACATAAAAGACGCGAAATTTAATTGCCTTTAATTTTTGTACATACAACTTTTATGTAGAATAAATAGAAATCGAGATATTCAACAAAAACTAAAATCTAAGATGGCGGCCCAAAGATGAATTTCGCGAGTGCGAAAAATCAGGGTAGGGGGAAGTGGTCACCCTTCGTACAGTTTTTACTTATTTTTTTTTAGTTATTTATTTACTCACTCCAGCTTCGAGAAAATGGACTTTATTTGTAATATGTATATTATTACACTTTACAAAAAAATTTGAAACTTCTAAGTCAAAGGCTTAAATAGTTATAGCCATTTTACTGGGATTAGATTTTTGTACGAATCCTCCCCAACCGTGGGGTACCTTCGTACAGCACATGGGGTACATTCGTACAGGATATTTAAAACCCTAATTTGACTAACTTTTGATTTGTCAAATGACAAATTTGAGTTTTAAAACATTTAATTACTTATTAATTTATTAATTAATTGAACTTGACTCAGAAAAAAACAAAAACAAATAAAAAACTTAATTTTTCGCGATTCGACGATTCTGAAACAAATTATTGTTTACATATATAAAAATACCAACCTTAATTTACTATAGAATGCGAAAAACTTATTATAAAGGTTTAAATTTCATTTCAATAAAACTGTAACTCCGTGTTTTGATTGTTATCTGCTCAAGAAAATTTACTGGCGGCCATACGTATGCGTACGAATGTGCCCCATGTTTGACTGTACGAATGCTCCCCAAGCTGTACATAATGCAGAAAAATCGATTTTTGAAAAAATGTACTGAGATTTTGCAATATTTATAATTAAAACACAAATTTAACACTTTAAACAACAATTCTTCATTACTGTTTAGCCAAAAACATACTTAACTTAAACACAACAAGACATCAAATGTACATAAAAAAATTACTCAGAGCACTAAAAAACACTAAAAGTCTTGTGGCGACCGAATCCGTTGCACTTAGGATTCAAAATTTATCTATCAGCTCGGCGCCTACTATGTCTATGCACACTAGTAAACACGTGTTTGAATACCGTTTAGTTTTTGTTTTAAGCTCACTGTACGAAGGGTGACCGTGTACGAAGGGTGACCACTTCCCCCTAATGATATTCATCAGCCAATGCTCTATCGAATGAGCAAAAAAATTTTGGGATTTGTACAAACTGCTGGGTAAAATTATAAGTGCACTGCACTAATTGTTTTGATTGAAATTTTTTTGTAATCTGTTGCAGTTATCTTCTTTTAGCTGCTTTTGAAATAAAATAAAATGCACGACTGGGGCCGCACGTACTTGCTCTTGCAGTTCAAAGCACTTTTATGTTAGTCTAGATACTTGTAGATTTTAAAAGCTGGATCTAAATTTTAAAAAAATTGATATTGGGGAAGAGCCGACATTTAGGGCAAAATTTTGTTAAATGAAAAAAAATTTTTGTTATTTGACTTTTTTGAGAAAAAATAAAAATGCAGTTTTATTGCCACTGCTTTAAATATTACGTATACAAAGTTTAATCAAAATCGTTAGAGTCGTTTTCGAGAAATTCGTAATATCGTATTTTTTTGTATGGGAGGTATACGTTCTAAACGAGGTATAAAAAAACAAAAAAAAAACCAACTTTCAGAATTACATAAAAATTATCTGTACCAAATTTGAAGAAAATCCATCCATCCTTTTAGGCTGTGGAAATGTGTACAGATGGACGCACAGACGCACGGACGGAATTGCGGGACCCACTTTTTCGGAATTCTCCATCATCGTAATGTTGGTTTTGATTAAAACCTCATTTTTTTTTTTCGACACGAAACCAATACTTGCCCTATAGAGCAAGTAAAAAAATTTTACCGGAAAGTAGGTAGGTACCTTTAATAATACCTGTCTGAAAATCTTTTTTTTTTATTTCTGATTTGGTCGTAAACGATTATAGTGATATTTGTATTTGTAATCATTTTATTAACGTTAAAATTAAACTTAATAAATTGTTTGAAAAACTCATTTCTGGATTAAAAAAAAAAATATTTTTTTTTTGAAAAAGTATTTTTTTGTCTATGATATTTTTTTTTGAAAAATTCTTTGAAAATTTTTATATTAAAAACTATTTTTTTTTTCTAAACAGCACCATCAATTTAAATTTTTTTTCTTTCTAAAAAGATTTTTTTTTTTTAACAAATCCAATGATATCTTGTTGCAAATAGATGTTTTCCAAATTATATATTTTTATTCGTAACTGTGTGTGAGCAATTTTTCCATATAAAAAAAAACCATGTCAAGAATTTACAAAAAACAAATGTTCATAGAAATGTCAAATGAATGTGCGTGTGCAATAATCGCGGTGTTTTCGTGTTCAAAATACGGGCGAATCTTCCCAAATATTGAAATAACAATTAAGCCTGTCGATTAGCTATTCAAGAAAGACAAATCCTCATTTCTACTTTTTGAAAATTTGGCTTTGTATTCAAATGGGAAAGAAAAAACCTTCTCCTGAAAAATTTGAAAAAAGCACTTGTTGAGTTTTGAAAAAACGCTCCTCAATTACATAGGTGTAAATCTCATCAAAAATCGAGATCTGCAAAAACTGAACTCAGATCAATAAAAAATTATCGCTTTTGGCAAATAGAATTTGAGATACCAGTAGGTATTTATCGGTATTTTTTGACAGCATGGAAACTCACATTAAATGAATTTGAATAAGAAATATATTGTGAAAATATCAATAAAAAATCATATAAAAATGAAAGAAGAGAAAATGTCTTGAAAACGGTTTTTCCCTAAATTGATATTTTGGGAGAGTAAAAAAAACTTTTACATACCGTTTTGTAACCTATAAGACAAGTCCTACCAAATGTTATATAGATGATTATTTTAGCAAAGTGCGTCAATACTTCACTTAGTGTCTTCAAGGCCCTAGAATGTATGAATCTTCAAAATTTATCAACGATTTAGAAAATACTGTTAGATTTGAATCAAATATGACTTGTTACTTGTTAAAAATATGAAAACTTAAATTTTTCAAGGTCAACCTATGAGCTAATTCAAAGAAATTTCATAAACCAAATAACTCAATGTGACGATCACAAATTGTGATTGAATTTTCAAAGAGAAATTTGCGTTCATCAAGAATTATTAAAACTCAACCAGCCATGCTAAGTACCTATCCCAATGAGTGTTAATGATATGTTCGCATTTTTAACGGAAAATCAGTAATGACATCTTTAGTTACACCACAAAAAAAGTGCTTCGGTGAATTCTTTCTCCAGACCGTACCTAGTTCTACTTGAGTCAGTTTTGTTTTCTTCTATAATTCTGAGATGATATTCTATTGATAGTGAATTAACCCAAAGAAATGGAAAACTTAACCTACTCTGCTGCATAGGTATGGAAAATAAGAAACTCAGAATCATTCAATGAAAAGTCAGCGACGATTTTTGTGGGTGATATGAAAATGCTTTTCAGCTCCAGTAAACAAATTTTGACAAAAAAGTCTTTCAACCCAAAAAGTCACCGAATTTCATTACCAAACTTTAGAGCTATATAAATAATTGTAGTGTTTAGAAAACATTTAGTTAATAATTACACTCGGGTTACTAAGCACATATTCGGTTCAAAATGCACCGCGTTCTTATTATTATTTCCTTTTTTATTATTTGTCCTACGATATTCGTGACAGCAGTTTCAGGTAAAAGGGACACTTTAACTGCTCATTCGGTTGGTCAAAGTTTTGCCAAATGCCTAGGGGATCCCTCGATTGGAAAGTGTTTTCAAAAAGAAGCCATCAAAACATTGGATGTCCTTTTGTATGATAACTCAACTTGGCAATATAGTGAATTTATTGAATTTGAAAAAGATCCAAATTTTACGGTTTCTGATTTGAAATCAGGAAGATTTGTTAATAATAATGGATCCCCTAGTGATATAATAGCTGAGAAGTTACTTCAGTTGGCACAGGCACGATCGATTCGAATGAAAATGAACCCTAAAGGATTGGAGACCAAAGTGGATATGGATGGTTTGGATAATAATAATTTCGAAGAAGGTGGATTACATTCAAGAAAAAAGCAGCAAATTTGGTACTTAAATCATTCACTTAAAGGACGCAAGAAGAAGGACAAAAAAGGTGGAATGGCTATGATGGGCGGCTTGGCTATGATTGCGATGATGGCTCAGATGTTTCTTGGCAAGGTGCTTCTAATTGCTGGTGCTGCTTTTGTGATGTCTAAGATTGCTATGTTGCTGTCAGTTTTGGTGAGTTTTTTCTAATTTGCATTTAAATTTCGTATAATTTAAAATTATGGTGCAAAAAATGTTAAAATTACAATATCAATTTGTTGATGACTTTGTAAAATAAAAAGAAAAACGAACCAGCCAACAAATAACAAAAATTTAAGAAGATGCTAAAGTATTCTTTTATTTTTAGTTAAATCATCCTTTAATATTGAAAAAATCAATATTGTACATGAAATTGGCACCATTTCAATCAAATAACGATAGTGAACAAATTAAAAAAAATAGTTTTCCTAATAGCATCTGTTGCTCTGTGTATGTGTGTCAGTGCGTCTGTACGTGTGTTTATGTCTGGATATCTATTTGTGCACATTTTTCTACTGCCCAAATTTTTGTACAGTTGTGTGGCCCAAAAAACATTTTTTTCGATATTCTGTTAGGGCCACCCGCCAAATTTGTTCCAATTATCTATCATATTATCTATCATATTAACAAAAAAAAACTGAATTATTTTGTGCTGTCACGGATGGGAGAGAAAAAAAGCTCCAAGGATTTCTTATTTGTTTAATTGAAGTAAATGGTTTTGTAATTTTAAAAATAAATTTTATATATTTCTATAAAAAATTAAATAAAAATTAATAATTTGTATGAATTTTTAAGTAAAAGTCATAAACACCCTCATCAAATTTTTATAAAAGAGAAAGTACGTGCTACTAAGGCCAGTCATGCCTTTTATTTTCCATTATAATTTGGAAAATAATCGACAATTATTTTAAATATCCTTATAATAAATGATTATATTAAGTTGAGTTAACACAAAAAATGACACACAAAACAACTTATAAGAATTTTTTTTTCTATTAAAAAAAAAAATACATATTGTTAATATATGTCTTTCGAATATTTCAAGGTCTTAGCAGAATAGGGTCATAATTCATTAAATGTCAAAATACGGTTTCTAACATTCTAAACGGCAAAATTCTGCAAATTCAGAAATAATTCTGTACTATAAAGTCGTGCATCTCTAAATTCTGTACTCCAAAATTCTGAAAATTATAAAAGAAAAATTGTAGGGTAAGCCGGGGTGCATTTGACACCGGGGCACATTTGACTTCGCGTTTTTTGGTATGATCGTGCCCTTAATTATCAATTGTTTGGATGAAGAAAGAAGCTTAGTTTTATTTAAAGAAATTTTGCGAAATCTCACAGTCTTTCATTAACTTTTCGCGGAGTACCACGTGTTTTTGTGTTTTCTGTATTTCTGATCTAATTTTTGACCAGCGATTTCTGAACCTAATAAAAAAGTTTTTTTAATATTGAATCAATATTTTGATAGCACTATGCTTAAAGTTAAGTAAATTAAAACCAGTTTTGTAAAAAAATAGTATTAGTTATAGAAAAAAAAGAAAAACAGTTATGAGGCTCCTTAGGGGCACCTTTGACTTTTGCAATGTGGGCATAGTTTTACGTTGATTTTGGGGAATTATATATTTACAAAATTATTTAAAAATAAATCGACATCGATTAATTTTGATTAAGATTTAAATTGAGAGATTTTTTGAAATATTTTATGGTTTTTTGTTTTTTCTTCTTCTTTTTAGAAAAAAAATGTTATGATTTATTTTTTTCGTTATATTGTTTAGTAGATTGTTTAAAACCAAACCTTTTTTTTTCAACTAAACAAACAATAGACGAGCAAGATCCGCTGATAGTTTTAAAAATATTATGCACACGATGCGGGGTTTAATCCACCATTGTCAAATGTACCCCTTTTAAAGTCAAATGTGGCCCGGTCCCGGGGCACTTTTGACAAAATGACTTTTTTTAGAAAACATAATTTTTTAAAATTTTGTAATGTTGTAAAACAAAAAAATTTACTGTTAGTATTATCTTGAATAGTCAATAAATCAAATACAAAACAAGAAATTGGAAAACATTAACAGTTTTCGAAAATACAGACCTTTAAAAACTAAGTGTCAAATGTACCCCCTTCTTCCCTAATTAATTTCGCACTTTTTTCATTATTAAAACAGTTTTTTCCTTTATAATTTCCAGAATTTTCGAATACAGAATTTAGACGTAAAAAAGTGTGAATTTTTATTTCCAATTCTGACGCATTTACAGTATTTTTAAAATAACGGAACTACAGAATTTTAGATTCACAGAACTATAATATTTTTTTTCATAGACATACAAATATTTGCAACATTATTCAAACAATTGTGAAATTGTTAATGACACACGGGTCGTTTGAACGCGACACTACTCGAAGTGTCTTGCACTCCATATGTTTTGATGCAGAAATGTTCCTTGGGGTCTAAATAGTAAGAAAAAAGCTTTTTTAAAATTTTCTATCGAGCTATTCGTTTTTTATGAGCTTAATAAGTTATGAAAAAACGTACTTTTACGTACTTTTTCACACGTTTTTGTTAATAACTCTGTTAATAATAATGGTAGAAACTCAAATAATGGCTCTATTTTTAGAAGAAATATGCCTCTTTTTAACGGCATTTCAATCAAATTAGTGGCATTTTTAGATCTTCAGATATTCGAATCTAAGTCCGTTCATTTTTTCTGCCCAATTCGATTTCACTAATCAAAAAGTTTTTTTTTATAGAAGTCAGGGTATACTTTTCTAATGGTTTTTCGTATGCTGAACTCGAATCCGAAGTCAAAAAAATTCCATCACATCAAGTTTTTGAGATATTACCGTTAGAAAATCAAAAATACCCTTTTTTAACAGTTTTTGAGGTTATGTCATCTTGCGTGATAATTTTTTATAATTACATTTGTAGCGGTTTCTTAAAGAACTAAGTTTCTTCTTTTAAAATCCGTTTAAATCATTTCGATATCGCTTTTCTTCTCCGAGAAATCTTAAAATCAATTCAACATGTTTGGTGAATATTCTCTATGAAAAAAAATCTTATGTTCGTTTGGGTTTCATGGCAAATCGCTAAAAATTTTTGCATTCCTTTAAGTTTTTTGGTTAGTTTATCTGTAAGAAAATTTTTGACTAACCAAAAAACTTAAAGGAATGCAAAAATTTTTAGCGATTTGCCATGAAACCCAAACGAACATAAGATTTTTTTTCATAGAGAATATTCACCAAACATGTTGAATTGATTTTAAGATTTCTCGGAGAAGAAAAGCGATATCGAAATGATTTAAACGGATTTTAAAAGAAGAAACTTAGTTCTTTAAGAAACCGCTACAAATGTAATTATAAAAAATTATCACGCAAGATGACATAACCTCAAAAACTGTTAAAAAAGGGTATTTTTGATTTTCTAACGGTAATATCTCAAAAACTTGATGTGATGGAATTTTTTTGACTTCGGATTCGAGTTCAGCATACGAAAAACCATTAGAAAAGTATACCCTGACTTCTATAAAAAAAAACTTTTTGATTAGTGAAATCGAATTGGGCAGAAAAAATGAACGGACTTAGATTCGAATATCTGAAGATCTAAAAATGCCACTAATTTGATTGAAATGCCGTTAAAAAGAGGCATATTTCTTCTAAAAATAGAGCCATTATTTGAGTTTCTACCATTATTATTAACAGAGTTATTAACAAAAACGTGTGAAAAAGTACGTAAAAGTACGTTTTTTCATAACTTATTAAGCTCATAAAAAACGAATAGCTCGATAGAAAATTTTAAAAAAGCTTTTTTCTTACTATTTAGACCCCAAGGAACATTTCTGCATCAAAACATATGGAGTGCAAGACACTTCGAGTAGTGTCGCGTTCAAACGACCCGTGGACACACATTTAAACCAAAATAAAAAAAAATGTATTCACCCGTTTTCAAAAAAAAGCTTTTTTCTTTTCTGACCTAGCTATTCGTAAAAAAAGTAAGCATTTTCATACCAAATTTATAGTTTGCTATTTAATAGCATAGTTTGTGCTGAGATCAAAACCATGTGAAAGAGTAGCTCTAGTACATAATACATATTTAAATCAGACTTTCTGATTCTTTTTTAAACATATTTACTTAAGTGATACAAAAAAACATAATTTTTATCAAAAAACCTACCGTTTTTAAAATTAAAAAGAATTGTGAAATCTATACTCCAATACAAACGAAACGACTTATTCAATTTAAACTAATTTTTTTACAGAAAAGCATTTATATAGGCCTATTATAATTTTAAAAAAATTGAAAACT
Organism: Episyrphus balteatus; assembly: GCF_945859705.1. Taxonomy (NCBI): domain Eukaryota; kingdom Metazoa; phylum Arthropoda; class Insecta; order Diptera; family Syrphidae; genus Episyrphus; species Episyrphus balteatus. Next base: position 39,822,054 of record NC_079136.1, read on the forward strand.
TTAATTTTTGGATTATTAAAAGAAAATTGGATTTTTTCTGGAAAATCGTTCTTGAAAATAGGACATTGAATTTTTTGACATATTGTTTTTTGTTTTGGTTTTTATATAGTATATACAAAATATAATTGTTAATAGAACATTTTAAAAATTTTAGCAGCTTGGACTCTTAGGGCAAGCACGTGCCACCCAGTCGTATATTTTATTATTGTATTTTATGTAATGTTTGGCTAGTTCAAAATTTAAAAAAAAAACTGAATTTCAAAATGAACAGTTTCTTTTCAAAATTCTGCAATTAATCAAATAACAGTTGCGCCATTTGTTAAGATGGAAACAATAATTCTTTTTTATATGTTTTTATATTCAGAGGGAACCAAAACCAAATTTTTCGGAATAAAATTAAGATATGCGCTATAGGTCGTTTCAAATCAAAAGTCCCATGGAAAATTGAGCAAAAATAAAAAAACTCATTCGCTTACTGGAAATAAGCATTTACGAGGCAGCTGAACTTTTTCTAAAATTACTATAAAATAATGAAGAACAGTTCTTGATATCCCTATTTTAATTAATTAATCCGTCTGTGAGATTCACTGGGTCGGCCTCAGAAAGCGGAGGCAAGTCTCCCGGGCTTGCATCACTCCATATCCGCGAGCAATACAAATTTTTATTTAATTATTTATCATTTGAAGGCAGTTGGGATAACTTTGCCGAAGATATTGTTATAGGACTAGGTGAAGATGGACCAGAAATGTCCAGTTTATATGATAGCAATTTATAACTTAAAATTCTATTCACATCTTTTCATTTGTATAATTGGGCAGTAAATATCTTATTTTTATTTTTAAATTATTTTGGAGTCGTCACCGTAGAAATCATTAATAAACAAATTCAGATTTTTCGTTTGTTTATTTTTTCTCTAGCATTTCTTTCATTCAAACAAGCATGATTTGTTGTTATTTTTGAGTGGATTTGTCGCAATGAGCCAATAAAATTGAGTTTTTTGTTTATTTGTTCTCAATTTTATTGGAAGGGAGAAAATAAACTCAGAGTCAGGACTTTTGATTTGAAACGACCTATAAGATTAATATTGGGTTTTTTTTTCTCTAAGCAAATAACAATATATCAAGGTACTGATACTTTAAGATTTAAGAATGCTTTCGTTAACTGAACAGTCTTTGTCAAATAAATGTATGTAAGAAATAATTATGCTAGTTATAATTTTTTAAAACTTATTTTTAAAAAAATCTGTAAAAGTTATTGTATACCACACTAATCAACCTTTTTTCCAGACCAGTCTAAAGTCGAAACTAAGTGGGGGTGGTAGTACAGATCATGTTGTAACAATTGATTCCGGTGGTGGTCACGGCCATAGTGGAGGTGGACACAGTGGCTGGCATCGCAGCTTACCCTATATAACACCATCTCCACCAATTCATTTCGAACCAGCCGAAGAAGAACACCACGAAATAGAGCATCACCACGAAGAAGAGCACCATGAGATACCACAAATTTCTGAATACTATTCCCATCATGATACAAGTTCTCAGAAAGATGATTACAAATTCATATAATAAATTTACAATTTATAAATAAATTTTATTTATTCTAGAGTTTTTAGGTGTAAATTTAATAAATTATTTAAATTATTTAAAAAAAAAATTAAACAAAAACAAAAAAGTACTATATTATTATAAAATCTTTGGTTCTGTTGTTTTTTCTTCTATATTTTTTTATTTATTTTTAAGTCCTAGGGACATGAGCTCTGTAGGCCTTGTCCTGCATGACCATTTCATCATCTATGCTTCGATGATAAGAGCTACCCTCATGGCCACCCTCATATTCACCATGACTGGATGAATATGTGTGACTCTGTTGAACCTGTGGATGCTTGACAATCTCGTAGGTAGTCTTTTCATGACCTTCACCCGAGACAAGTTTCTTCAGTCCAATGATAGCACTGATGATGAGAGCTATCTTCCCCACAATTAAGGCCTTTCCTGCTAAAATTGCTATCGAGTGATATGCCATTTTTAAAATTCCAGCCTTGAGAAGAACTGCAGCTATAAAAGGTCCTAAATATTTTCTGTCATCTTTCTTCTTCCGAGCATCATCAAACAAAACCTGGTTACTCCGTTGACCGAAGGACAAAAGCCGAGGAATGTTCACTTGCACTTGTCGACTCTGTAGGAGACTTATCATCCGTGCGAAAAGGATCTTATCCAGGCTCTTCGAGGACATCTGTTCGAGATCACTATTGCTCAGATGAAGATCACCGCGGGATCTTGCTTCACTCTCATTGTAATCCGGTTTCCTTACAACAGTAATACCCTCAATAAGCTTGATGTTATGCACCTTCAAGGCTCTTCCAAAAAGCTTGGCACCTTGAACTTTCAGACATCGAAATATATCATCACTGCTCTCGCACTGATCGTAAATATGTTTGATCGCTCTGGACAATCCATTATCCAAGAGTGAAGCTCGTCCAGATGATTGATCTGTCGTTGTATCCTCTTGGCTAGCCAAAGCACATCCGATAACAATCACCACGATCAGTTGCCTCAGTCTTGTATCCATATTGTGTTATCCTGGTCTGCAAGTTTCGCGTCGAACTCTTCTAATCAAACTGATCGCCATCAAGTGTGGCAAATCAATTTTATACTACATGCATGTTGTATCTTTCGGATGCACGGTTATCCAGAGCGTGCAATCCGGAGCATATTGCATTGCAGTGCAAGCTAGAAGAAAGAATTGCAATGCGGTCGAATCGAGATTGGATTACAAGCTTGGCTAGGCCCAATCTCTCGGTTTGGCATCGAGGGTAATATCAAAAATAGGGAAACAAACTGAATTTATTTTTTTTTTGTTAATTCTCTCTTTTTTTTGTGTGGTGTAGAGAGATGTATTTGGTATAGAACTTCATTTTTTGTTTTACTCTTTTTTACTTGCACTTGCATGGGCTTCATTGAGCGAAACGGATGAATTCTTAATTTGAAACTAAAGGGAGAGAGGTTTCGTTAGGTATAATAGGTGTTGGACTTGAATGGATCTTATGTTATGATGGAAAAGGGGTTAGTGGTAAGAGTTCGCTTTCGGAGAGTGGAGTGGAGTAGGTGTATATAAGACTTTCTTTTGAGTATTTCAATTGTTTTTGTGACTTAATTAGCACGCATTTTTTTTTTTTTTTTTCATATTGGAATTCATTAGACCGTAGAAAAAGTGTGAAAGTCAACTGAATGTTGGTGATGTTTGCATTTTGGTATCGTAGTTTGTCGTCTGTCTATAATGTAGCAGGTAGGGATTAAGATATATTGTATTCAACTTCATGCGATAGATAGTCATAACGGACCGTTGTTGGGAGACTGTTCAATCGAAATTTATTTTTGGGGACACAAGTACATTTATTAAAAGGATTTTCTATCCATATTACTTTTTTTTAAGTCAACATTTTATAGGCAACAATAATTCATCTAAACATTTAAAATACTTCCTTTTTGATAATTTCCATAATATTCCTCTCTTCATCACATTGCACTTTCTACTTTTAATAGTGATCTAGAATCCCTACCGGCCAGTAAGCGAAGCTTATGGCGACAAAACATTCAATACTTCTATAAGGTAGTGAAATCTGGGCCACACTTACCTAAGTAAAAAAGTACCGGAAATTGATTACGGCAGTGCAAAGAGCCCTACGGTTGGCCAGTTCTTACCGAACGTCCTTACAGTTGCTGGATTGATCCCTATCGATCTCCTATAGAGCGGGCGGCCACTGCAGAAACGCTCAACTCATCGAGCTAAAGAAAATTTCAAATGGGAAGTGAAAGAGGGCTATTAGTAGTTACGAAAACCACAGGTCTTCCCGTTCGCATCCTGGCACGATTGGCGTGGTAAAGTGCATTGTGCATCTCATAGAGTTAAAAGACAATATTGGTGTCAAATTAAAGGTGATATTGTCAGCTATCAAAATTCCGAGGTCTTCCGGGCGAAAGTCTGGCAGTTTTGTCATGCAGCCCGTTTTAAGGTTAGAAGCGATGAAAGTGAGTTTTTTCATAAAGTCTGGTTTTTTGGTATTTTGGTGGATGAGTTAAGGAGTTTTTTCACTATAAAATAAAAATATGAGTTATTAGCATTTAAATATAAAACGATGTTTTGGAAAATGCTTGATAGTTTATTAACAATGACCCAAAGTATATGCAAAACTACGAATAATTCACGAAAAAGTCTCAAATAATACGCTGCGCCCCTTACAACTTACCGAATTAAAAGTCGAATTTAATTTCAAATTAAAGCTAATAATGTCTTTTTTTGAAAACCAGAGGTCTTCCAAGCCAAAAATTGGAAGTTAGGTCACGCAGCTTGTTTTAAGGTTAGGAGAGTTTTTTACTTAAAACGTTCACCCAAGCTGGGGGGTGAAATGTCAAGATGTGGCTTGGAAGACCTCTGGTTTTCAAAAAAAGACATTATTAGCTTTAATTTGAAATTAAATTCGCCTTTTAATTCGGTAAGTTGTAAGGGGCGCAGCGCATAGGCGGATTTAGGGGGGGGGCACGGGGGCACGTGCCCCCCCCAGAACTTAAAGTTCATACTTAAAGGAAATCAAACTATAAGAGTTTTAAAAATATATGAATAATAACAGAAAGAACTTGAGTAAAATTCTTGTCTATTTCTGGCTGAAAATGCGAATTCTGTTGATTGTTTCATCCCTTTCCCATGAAAAGCTCCACCTCACAAATAAATAAACGATTTTTCGATTTAAAAAAAAGTGAATTTTCAAAGTGATTTTGGTGAAAAATTTTGATATGGACATCGAATGACATTGAATGATATAAAAAAAATAATTGTACCTATATGCAACTCTATTTTTTCATACAGAGGGGTTAAAAAATTTGCACTTTTTTCGTTGTTTTTTTTCAACATTAGTGTTTTTAAAATAGCGGAACACGTCACAAAATTGCATAAACTATACATTATAGAACTGCAATATATGTAGAACAAACTTGCATTTCAGAAGTTTGCCCAAGTTTGCACCCCGAAAATAAAGACCCCTTGAAAAAAAACTCCTCAAAAGCGACCCTTACTTATAGATTTTTATAAATATTATTTTATTGAGAAAATTTCTCCAGGGATACCTCTAAAAATATGTAAAAATAATAGTGTTCCAAATTTCAAAAGAATCGGTGCAGTAGTTTTGAAGTTATGAGGAGCACCGGCGTTGAAAACATTAGTTGTGGGGATAACGATTTAAAGTTTTGAACTCTGGACTAAAAGACTAAAACGTTCCTAAGGGTAGTATTAAAATACTTATAACTTGGTCAATTTGGCTCCAAGAGACCTACGATTTGAACACAATATTCTTGAGGTATAAAACAATTTAACCCCTTGTAGCCCCATGTGACATTTCTGTAACAAACCGAAAAAGATTGCATAAAAGCTCTACAAACTATTTTTTTTCTTTTAATCTTTAAGTATTGCTTTATCGAAATAGTACTTCAAATTTCTAATAAATAGCACCAATAGTTTTTAATTGACAGTTAATGTTGAAAGTTGGGCTTTTTTTGAAAATAAGCAAATTTGTATAAAAACTACGAAATTCAGAAAAAAAATAGTTTTTGTTAGTAAACCCCACGGGGTTTTATTTTTGGATTTTAGGAAAGTGCCTAAAAATTAATATTAGATAGTTTTTTGCTTGAATTTTTGAATTTTTATATAAAAATAAATTATTTAAACTTTTTTTTTACTCCCAAAATATCGAAATAACTAAGTAAATAATGACTTTATTGAATTTTAAAAAAATACGTGTTTTATTAAAGATAAAGGCCAATCGATTGACTTATTAATTTTTAAATGTACGACCTTGGGTTACAAAAGGTTAATGCAAATAAAAAAAAAAAAACTTGGTTTCCCGGAAAAAAAGTAGGATTCAGTTTTTTTGTTATTCTTAGGAACTTTAATATTATTAGAATGAAGTCTTTAGTATTTGACTAAAAACTACTAGGTCATTAACTAATGGTATAATTATGTCCATAATATTGCAAAATTTTATACAAAATCAATTAAAAAACGTAAACATTTTTTTTTTTTCAAAATTTCATCTTTAAAACTTAATTTCTCAAAATCTATTTGGTGAAACAACTTAAGTCAAAAAATTAAACAAAGAATAGATTACTAACTTTAATATAGCACAGAATTGTACGTGCATTTTCTGATTTTTTATATTTTTTTTTCTTCCGGCTAATCCAGGAGTAAGAGGGTTAGCACTTAAGTGGCTTTTACTGTAACAAGAAAATGAAAATTTTTCCTTCCGAATAACTTTTTGGTCATTTGGTACCTATTTGATGTGGGAAATGTGCCTAAATATTTTTGGCCAGGTTTTAGACCACTGTGGGTCGTTAAAATTTTCTGCTTTTTAGTCAGTCGTATGGTACTTCACTTTATTTCTAACTGTTATTGCTGTTTTTTTTGCCAATCCGTCCCTTGTGCCCCCCCCAGAAAAAAATCCTGGATCCGCCCCTGGCGCAGCGTATTATTTGAGACTTTTTCGTGAATTATTCGTAGTTTTACATATACTTTGGGTCATTGTTAATAATCTATCAAGCTTTTTCCAAAACATAGTTTTATATTTAAATGTTAATAACTCTGTTTTAGCACAAGTCTAAGGACAAGCACTAATCGTATAAGCTGAAAATAATTATTTAAATGAAACAAACGATTTAACGTGGAAAAGCCGAAGCAAAAACCACGATCAGATTTTTTATTCTCTCCAATGATAAAACTTTCCGTTAACAAAAATATCTTTCCGATAATCGAACTTTCTGTCCGAATCTTTCCGCTTTCGTCTTAAGACTAAAAATAAAAATGGTTTCTCTCCAATAAGAAGGAGAGAAAACATAGAAACATAGAACGAGAGCACAAAGTAGCTCTGTTCAACTATCCAAAAACATCGAACGAGAGTTGATGAACTCTTCGTTCGATACAGTCCCGGCGAAAACCTACGGTTTTCCACCATCTATCGTCTTGCTGATCGTCTTATCTTTCGCCTTTTCTCGTCACAAACAAGATTACTCTTCTATTGGTAAAATACAAATCTTCTGCACCGGTCTCTTTAGCTGATTGGTTGCCGTCTGTATCACCACATTTCGAACAAGTCCATCTTTTCCGGGTATCACCTTGATGATCCTTCCCATAGCCCACGCTGAAGGCGGGAAATTCTCACTCTTAATAATGCACAGCTGACCTACCTGGACGTTGTGCTTCTCTCTTCTCCATTTCTTTCGCTTTAGTAATGTCACCAGATATTCCTCTTTCCATCTTACCCAAAAGTGAGTAAGCATTCTCTTTCGTTCTTTCCATAGTTGTACACCATGTGTACTTGGTATCTCTCCCGTTATGAATGGTAGTGGAAGCACTAATGGCTCTCCCACCAGAAAATGTCCCGGCGTTAACGCCTGTAAATCATTCGGATCGTCACTGAGTGCCTGCAATGGCCTTGAGTTCAAAATTGCTTCTATTCCAGCAAGCAATGTCAACATCTGCTCATAAGTCAGTACTTTCGCTCCGACCACTCTTGTTAAGTGAAATTTCATAGATTTCACTGCGGCCTCATAGATGCCACCTTGATGTGGCGCTGCTGGAGTCATAAATCTCCACTCTGTCCCTTTCGCACCAAGAAAGTCTATCGTCTCTTTCCCTTGCCAAACTTCTTTCGCTTTCTGTAGTTCTTTCGCAGCTCCAACGAACGTAGTGCCGTTGTCGCTGTACATTCTTTCGCATCTTCCCCTTCGGGCTATAAATCTTTCGTAGCAGGCAATGAATGCAGTTGATGTCAGACTTGACACAACATCAATATGTATGGCTCTCGTTTTGAGACAAACAAAAATAGAGACCCAACATTTCTGTCTCGTTATCTGTTCACCGACTCTGTCCAATGTTTTGATTTCAAATGGTCCCGCATAATCTACACCTGTGTGTAGAAATGCCTTTCCAGGAGTCACTCTTTCCTTCGGCAGATCTGCCATTAGCTGACTTTCGTATCTGTGGTTGTATCGAACACAAACCAAACACTTGTGTATGAACATTCTCAATTCGCTTCTTAATCTCGGAATCCAAAATCTCTCTCTAATGTGTTGCATCATGACCTGAACAGCCCCGTGCTTTGTTGCCTTGTGAGCACTGTCCATTATCAGCCATGCTAGTCGAGAACCAGTCGGTACTATCGCTGGATGTTTCTTTCCATATTCTATCTCAGATCTTTCCAGTCGCCCCCCAGCCCTCAGGACCAATTTATCATCCAATACAGGCTTTAGAGCTTCTATCTTACTTCTCTCGTGCAAATTTCTCTTCTTTCGGATGGCAGTTATTTTTTTCCCAAAATATCTTTCCTGTTCTCTCCGCAGCAGATATACTATCGCACCTTCTTTCTCTGACGATGTGAGTTGAATCGCCTTTCTTTCCAGCTTCGTTGCGTACCGCAACGAACGTCTTCGCCTCTTTCCGTACTTTCTCTCCCATTCTCTCGATTCTTTCACCTTCGCTTTTACTTTGTCTATGAAGCGAAAAACGTATGCAGTAACGTTAATTGCTTTCTCCAGTGTGCTCGTACATTCATGTATCGGAACACTCTTTCCAGTCTCTTTGATATTCATATATAACATGTCGTGAAACTTGATGAGAGTAAACACTTTCATCTCATCCCTCCCCCCATCTGAAAGATTTGGCACATAGTTTTCAGATTTCCATTCGGAGTGAGGAAGTGATAGCCAGTCCGGTCCCTCTAGCCATAACTTGCTGTCGACCAGCGCAGATGGCTTCATTCCCCTGCTCAGCAGGTCAGCAGGATTGTCTTTCGTACCTACATGCTTCCATCTTTCGACTTTCGTATTTGTTTGAATCGACGAAACTCTGTTCGCGACATAAGTCTTTAAATCGCATGGTGGTTTGCTAATCCAATGTAAAGCAACAGTCGAATCTGTCCAGAGGTTGTACTCTATGTCTTTCCATTGCATAATTTCTTTCACATTGATGAATAACCTTCCCAGCAGCTCAGCTGCTGCTAGTTCAAGACGTGGTATCGTGATTGTCTTTAATGGTGCTACACGCGTTTTTGATATAAGCAGTGTAGACTTGATCTTTCCATTCGGATATTCTGTCCTGACATAAATTACTGCCCCATAGGCTTTCTCAGACGCATCTGAGAACCCATGAATTTCTTTCCTTACATCTTTCGATGTACCTATCCATCTTTCCATTTTAAATCTTTCCAAGAAAGTAATCTCTTTCCAAAAATCTTTCCATCTTTCCTGAATGTCTTTCGACAATTCATCATCCCAATCCTTCTTTCCTCGCCATATGTCTTGTATAAGAATTTTACCAAGAATCGTTACTGGCGATAAAAATCCATTTGGATCGTACAACTGTGCTACACAGCTAACTACTTTCCTCTTTGTCATTATATCCTCAGATATTGGTGTCTTTACTACAAATGTAAATTGATCTCTGTCGAGTAACCATTTCAATCCCAGAATCGACGCTTTGTCGTCTTCTTGGAATACAATCGAATTTTGCTCCTCATAGTTCATGTTTTCTATGAGAGCTCTGGAATTCGAACTCCATTTTCTTAGCTCGAAACCTGCACTCTTTAGTATAAGGTCAATTTCTTTCGATAACTTTATCGCTTCAACTTCAGAATCAGCACCTGTGGCGCAGTCATCCATGTAGAAGTCTTCTTGAATTGCCTTCGCGGCAGTGGGAAATTTCAATTCCATATCTTTCGCACATTGCACCAAGGCTCTCACTGCATTGTGAGCCGATGATGCCATTCCATACGTGACTACCGTGAGCCAGTATTCTCTTAATCTTTCCTTTGGGCTTTCCCTCCAATAAATTCTTTGAAGGTCCCACTGTTCTTTCGCAATCTTTACCATTCGAAACATCATCTTGATGTCTGCACTAATCGCAACTCTATGCCTTCTGAAACGCATTAGAATATTGTGCAGATCCATTTGTAGTTTCTCTCCTACCATCTGAACATCGTTCAACGATATTCCATTGGTTGTTTTACAGCTGGCGTCAAAGACCACTCGGAACTTCTTTGTGACGCAATGGTGTGGAATGTGATAAATTGTTTGGTTATGACGCCTTTCAACAACAGGAGTCATATGACCAGATCTTTCGTACTCTCTCATGAAGTCAACATACTTCTCTTTCAGCTCAGCATCTCTTTCCAACTTTCTTTCCAAGGCAAAAAACCTTCGCTTCGCTATGAGCTCGGTAGTGCCTATGTCTTTCCATGATTCCTTTAAAGGAATCGTTACAACAAACCTTCCAGAACTGTCACGTCTATACGTGTTTTGGAAATTTTGTTCCACCAGCTCTTCTTCTTTCGATCTTGTGAACGAGGGTTTAATCTCGTCTAATAACCATAATCTCTTTAGTGCTTCATGTAACTGTTCGTTACTCAAAGCTATTGTGTATGTCTGTCCAAATTCTTTCCCAGAGAGAAACTCTCCCTGCTGTCCTAAGACTATCTTTCCAAAAGTGGTTTTTAAACAAACCACACTATCTGTCCGTCTGTCCATCTTTCCAAACATGGCTGCTAGGAATTTGCATCCTAGCAGCAGGTCCACTGGACCCTCTTTCCAATAATCAGGATCGGCCAATGGCAGCTCTTGAGATGTATCGTTAACCATACATGTCAAGTTCTGTGCTGGTATCATTGGCCTCCACTGATCTTCTTTCGGCAAAACCCAAAATTCTTGCTCAACCGTCGTCTCTTTCGAAAACCATGGTCTAATCTTTAGTATGGTTTTATGTTTGATGTGAAGCGGCTGACCGCTAATCCCCATCGCTTTCCTGTATACCTGTTCTTTCGTTACCATTAATCTTTCCGCCAATTGGTTATTCACCAGATTGGTCTGACATGTACAACATGTCTTTTAAAATCTTTCCATGATGTCTTGCTGCCAGTATCGTCCGAATCGTCTTTCTGTCGTTCTTTTCTATCGCTCTCCATATTCTTTAGTTTCATAGCTTTCCCCATCGTATCTTTCCTGTCTTTCCGTACGATTTTACGGCGCTTCGCTGGCACACCATCTAGTCAGTCGGATTTTTGCTTTCGTCCGCTTGTCTGTCCACTTCTTTTATTTCCTTGCTCCTGGAATCGGAGGACCATCAAGTCTTCCTTGTTCATTTCTTTGATTCGGCGACCAGGGCATCTGGTACATGGACCTTGGAAGCACTCTTTCGCTGAATGTCCGTTCTTTAGACAATTAGGACAGATGTTTTTGTCCCTTACTAAATTCTGTCTCGCTTGAAGTGTCAATGCTTGGAACTCCGGGCAGTCCCAAAGCGGATGTGTCATTGAGAAGCATGTCTGACATGGCTTCTTTCGGCTTTCGTCTATGCGGCCAACTCGTGATGACAATGACCGTCTATCCTGCTGTCGCTCTGTGGCTCTTTCCGGTTGTCTGTCGATTCGTCTTTCGCTCTGTCTGTCGGTTCTTTCTCGCTGTCTTTCCATCGCCATCGCCTGGGCCGATGTGGATGGTCTCGAGGGATCTCTCCTACGGCAATCCTGTGCACTTCCCAGAGCTAATGCCCTTTTCTCGAGGAAGGCACAAACTTCCTTTACGGTGGGAAACTCTGAGGAACGAGCTTCTTCCCATTTGCATGATGTCTCTCCGTCCATTCTCTCGTGTAGGACATGCACAATAATCATGTCCCACCCATCGACGGGAATGTCTTGCGCCTTTAGCTGTCGTAATGTCTCGTAAGTTACATTTACCATTCTTTGCAACTCGTTCTCTGTCGCCAGCCCTTGAAGAATAGGGAGCTTGAAGAATTGCCTCAGCAATTCCCGACATGTAGCGTACTGTCGATGGTACATCTCGTTTATTCTATTCCAAGCCTCGATGTAATTCTTTCCGGTCAGCTGCCACTCGCCTAGAGCTCGTGCTGCCTTACCTACCAAGGATTTTTTGAGATAGGCAAACTTATAAGCAGGCTCGATGCGGTCGTTATCATGAACAGCTGCCAAAAATCTGTCCCGGAACCCTTGCCATTTTGTAATGTTGCCGTCAAACTCACCCCATGTGTTCTTCACATCATGTTGTGAGAATGGCATCGAAACTTGGACAGCAATTTGCGGTTCCTGTCTCTCCTTCTCTTGCGGTTGCAAGTCTGTCCTCTTTCGCTTTAAAGCGGCAGAAGCCAAGAAATAGCTCTCCTCAGCCTCTGCCATCTTTCTCTCCACTTCAGCCATCATCAGCGGATCGTTAGCTGATGACAACTGTCTCTCGGCTGCTTTCGCTTGCGCCCATGCATCGGCAAGCGCTTCCTGCCTGACCTCTATTCCCTCGATAGGAGTCTCGGCAAATCTTTCCTCTTTCGTAAAGGCGACCATGCGTTGTATTGCATGGATGGCCGCTTGCAGAGCATATTCTGCATTTCTGTCCATTCTGTCCAGTCTATCGTTTCTTTCCACTCTATCGATTCTGTCCAATTTATCGAATCTGTCCACTCTATCGAATCTTTCCAATCTATCGAATCTGATTAAATAATCAAAACAGCATTAATACCTGAAAACCTGAAATTGTCTAATAAAAATAACAAAGATAACAAGGAGAATCGAACCAGAGAATGACGGCTCACTCAGCCCGGCTCAGCCCTACGTCCACGACTCATCCCTATTAACTGAGAGAATCGCTCTTTGATTTCAGGCATGAGCACGTACTGAGGACTCACCAACTCCAACTCGACTCAATCCTGTTTTTTTTTAAATAAAAGTCAAAAATGAAATATTAATAAAAGAATATATGATTTGTGTGTGTTTGCTGTATTGTTGTTGTAGCCAAATTGGCTATTCTGTCCATCTGTCCACTTGCAAGTTTTCTTTCCAAGCTTATGGCAACTACACATAATTAAATGTTTTGAGTTCCTGCTTTTTCTTTCCATTTTGTTTTTGGCGACTCGCATTTATGCTTTGAGTCCCATTCTTTCGCTCTTTCCATCTTTCCCTATCATGCTTTTAAATACCTTGATAAATCTTACCTCTTTCCTAACATCTGTCCATTAAAGTCGTGCAATCGACAACTGAGATGCACTCTATCGACTTTCCCAACAATCTATCCAGAATAATCGAATAATATTAATATTCAAAATCTGAGTCTTATGACATTTGAGAAAAAAAAGAAAAATGAATAAAAACAACTTTCCTTCAAAAGTTGTATTTCAATAACAACAACAAAAGAAAACAAACCAAAATCTATCCTTCTCTCTTCCTACAAATTCATATTTTCTTTCCGTACCACAATAACGAATATTTCTTTCCAACTTACCATAGCACATACATGCCTCTCTTTCCGATAGAAGATATATTTTCTTCTTTTCTTTCCAAAATATTTTTTCTGTCCAAACAACCATAGCACATACGTGCTTCTCTTTCCGATAGAAGATATATTTTTTCTTCTTTTCTTTCCAAAGCAATCTCTGTCCCAACAACAATACAACAAACAAAAAAAACTAAAAGCATGATAGAATATTTTCTCTCGATAAAAATATTATTTTCTTTCCAAAATTCTGACACCCATTCTCTTTATATGAGTGCATTTCTTTCCAAAATTTAAAATATTTTCTTTCTCAAATAATAATAAGAAATAATAAAAGAAATAATATGTTTTTTCTTTCGTATGATTGTGAAATATCGAACTTAATTTCTCTCCGTCTTTCCTCTGAAAATTATATTTCTCCCTTTCCTATGAACGAACCTGAGCAATATAGCAGATTTCATTCCCTTTTTCTTTCCAAAAAATATACCTCTTTCTTTCCAAAAAAATTCAACAGATTTCGCACACACTCGCACACATGTATTTCATCTAGAATGTTCTTTCCGAAAAATTCAAAAATTGTCTTTCCTACTTTCCACTAACTCCGTTCTCGTCTCTCCCCCCGTCATGGCACATAACAACCGCAACGAGTATTTTCGTTGAGAAGAAGGAGAATATGATTCCAAACGGAAAAACTTTAAACCGCTCAAAAAATCTCAAATTCCCTAACACACCACCATTCATATCTCAATCGTATTTTTCTATCGGATAAATTTTATTCTTTTCCTCTTTTCGTTCTATCAAATTCTTTAAAATATATTAAATTATCTTTTTCTTAAACTTTCGACTTTGTAAAAAACTTTACTACTTTCCCTACAGCAACACAACACTCACGAAATAATGTTTTTTTTTTTTTTTTATATGTGGACTGTATTTCTTACCTTGGTTTTTCTTTCCAAATTTTCTTTCTCTTTCGCTTTAAATTTTCTGTCGAGTCTTTCGTTTGATTTAATCTATCGACTTTGAGCTATCGTGTGTTTTTTTTTATATATATTTGTTTTGTTCTAACTAAACTCCCCTGAACCGTTTGCGCGTTGCACTGCAAGTGGGGAAAATATTCCATTCATCGCTGCGCAACCGGTTCAGTATCTCTTTCCCCATGCACACTGTATGTATACATGTATGCAACTCTTTCCATAGAAACAAGTGTGTTGCTTGATCTGTCACTGTGTTGCCTTTACCATGGTGGTTGATGGCATTCTTTCGTTCGCCTGTACGGCGTACTCTTTCGCTCTTGTAGGAATACAAGTAAATACAACCGATGTGTGTGTATTATATTTTGATCTCTCGAAGGAGAATAATAAAAAAGAAAAATGTGTGCATGTGCGCTGTTGTCTTTCGTTTTCGTGCAGAAAAATGAAATGCCGTTGTGGCGTATTCTTTCGTCTCTTGTAAGAGAATGGAATTGTGTGCATGTGTGCCGTTTTGGCATATTCTCTCGTTTTGAGCAAAGGCAAAATAAGGCGCCGTTATTGCATATTCTCTCGCTTCTTTTAAGAAGAAATAAAACTAAAACAGGGTGTGTGTCGTTGTGACACATTCTTTCGAGTAAGGGGAATACATTCAAAATGCCGCTATGGCATACTCTTTCGTTTTAATATAAATGGAATGATCTTACCATCTCTCCGTTTGTGCAGATTTGCTACAAACTCTATCCTTGCGTGTCTCAACATGTCGCTTCTTTCCGTTGGGATTTGAATTTGTTGTGTAACTACATACATATACCAGAGCTTTTCGCTCGATTTTTGCACTTATTTGCACAATCTTTCCCGCACTTTCGGATCTATCCGCACAATCTTTCGACATTCTTTCCACTTTCGCATGCGTGTGCTCTTTTCGCATAAAATTACCATAAACACGCACATCAAAACATACATATATATTCTTTCCGCGACACGCATGAACTTTCCACGGCGCTGGTTCAAATTTGTCTCGAATGACCAATGTTTTAGCACAAGTCTAAGGACAAGCACTAATCGTATAAGCTGAAAATAATTATTTAAATGAAACAAACGATTTAACGTGGAAAAGCCGAAGCAAAAACCACGATCAGATTTTTTATTCTCTCCAATGATAAAACTTTCCGTTAACAAAAATAGCTTTCCGATAATCGAACTTTCTGTCCGAATCTTTCCGCTTTCGTCTTAAGACTAAAAATAAAAATGGTTTCTCTCCAATAAGAAGGAGAGAAAACATAGAAACATAGAACGAGAGCACAAAGTAGCTCTGTTCAACTATCCAAAAACATCGAACGAGAGTTGATGAACTCTTCGTTCGATACAAACTCTTAATTTTATTTTATAGTGAAAAAACTCCTTAACTCATCCACCAAAATACCAAAAAACCAGACTTTATGAAAAAACTCACTTTCATCGCTTCTAACCTTAAAACGGGCTGCATGACAAAACTGCCAGACTTTCGCCCGGAAGACCTCGGAATTTTGATAGCTGACAATATCACCTTTAATTTGACACCAATATTGTCTTTTAACTCTATGAGATGCACAATGCACTTTACCACGCCAATCGTGCCAGGATGCGAACGGGAAGACCTGTGGTTTTCGTAACTACTAATAGCCCTCTTTCACTTCCCATTTGAAATTTTCTTTAGCTCGATGAGTTGAGCGTTTCTGCAGTGGCCGCCCGGACTACTAGCTACGAAAACGAAATACCCCCACGACAAAAAGGCAGAAATGGGACCGAAAGCGGCATCCAAGGATACTCAGCTGACGAAACCGAACTGGCAAAAGTGTTAGAGGTAGGAAAGTAGAGGGCGTTCAGGCGGATCAGGAATTTCGCTGAATGGAATTTCGGGTACCAGAGGCAAAACGAAGAGTCCAGCTTGCTAGTACCTGAATTTTCAAGAATAAAAAGCGCATTATACCTTGTTTACCTGCAGAAGAGAAGAACTAATGAGGCATCATCAATCCAGAGAACATTGTAGAATAGATACTACCCATAGAACAGATTTGGAACAAGATCTGCACCTACACAAACCACTTTCTTAGAAGGAAGAATAGTTCCGCGTGTAGTAGTACAGCGTGATTTCAAAATGGACACTACAACAGGCGTATTAGGACTTCACATAGTAAATGACAAAATCTTTGGACCTCTTTAGGGATTCCAATTTATGAAGCATGAAATTCTTCACAGTGAATCGAGATTTCACGAAGTGAAAAGTTTTACCTTAAGACCTCTTAAAGGATGCTAATTTATAAAGCAAAAAAAACTTCATGACGAATCAAAACTTCAAGAAGTAAAAAGTACAGTTTTAAGACCTCTTAAAAGATGCCAATTTATGAAGCAAAAAAGTCTTGATAAGGGATCGGGACTTTACAGAGTAAAAAGTATAACCTTAAGACCTCTTTAAGGATACCAACTTATTTAGTAAAAAAGTCTTCATGACGAATTAGGAATTCAAAGATTTAAAAGTACAACCTTAAGACCTCTTTAAGGATGCCAACTTATGAAGCAAAAAATTGTTCATTACGAATTAGGAATTCAAAGATTTAAAAGTACAACCTTCAGACCTCTTTAAAGATGCTTACTTATAAAGCAAAAAAGTCTTCATGACGGATCAGAACTTTACGAAGTAAAAAAGTATTTCCTTAAGAGCTCTATAGGGATTCAAATTTATGAAGCAAGAAAGTCTTCATGACTAATCAGGGCTTTATGGAATCAAATGTATCACCTTAAGACCTCTTAAAGGATGCCAAATTATGAAGCAAAAAAGTCTTGATAAGGGATCGGGACTTTACAGAGTAAAAAGTATAACCTTAAGACCTCTTTAAGGATACCAACTTATTTAGTAAAAAAGTCTTCATGACGAATTAGGAATTCAAAGATTTAAAAGTACAACCTTAAGACCTCTTTAAGGATGCCAACTTACGAAGCAAAAAATTGTTCATGACGAATTAGGAATTCAAAGATTTAAAAGTACAACCTTCAGACCTCTTTAAAGATGCTTACTTATAAAGCAAAAAAGTCTTAATGACGGATCAGAACTTTACGAAGTAAAAAAGTATTTCCTTAAGAGCTCTATAGGGATTCAAATTTATGGAGCAAGAAAGTCTTCATGACTAATCAGGGCTTTATGGAATAAAATGTATCATCTTAAGACCTCTTAAAGGTTGCCAAATTATGAAGCAAATAAGACTTCGTGATGAATCAGGACATCAGGATGAAATGTTTAGTCCTCTTTAAGGTTGCCAAAACCAAAGGAAACAAAAAAATTCCTCACGGCAAATCAAAATTTCACGAAGTAAAAAGTAATTTCTTAAGACCTTTTTAAATATGAAAATTAATGAAGCAAAAATGACTCTATCATGAATCAGGACTTCACGGAGTAAAAAGTATAACCTAACGACTCTTTAAGGATGCCAATTTATGAAGCAAGAAAGTCTTCATAACTAAACAGGGCTTCTTAGAGCAAAAAGTATAACCTTAAGACCTCTTTAAGAATGCCAATTTATGAAGAAAACAAGCCTTTATAAAGTATCAGGACTTCACGTAGTAAATGACATAATCTTTAGATTTCATGAAGTAAAACGTATTTAATTAATAGTGGAGTAACTAAAGCCAATTATTAGGGAACCTGGCCGAACAGCTCTGATTTGGATGATCTTTTTTTTTTCAAACATCGCGTCGGTAACTAAAAATACTTTTAAGTCTAGATATAGGTTTAAAATTGCCGATGTTGCTGCATTGTTTTTTAAAATTAAACTTAAATTTAGCCATTTCAGTCTCTGTACCTTTACTCTTTTGTCTAGTTTAATGTCATACAGGATGAAAAATCGATAGGAGAATTTTTCTCTCGAAACAATCCTCAGCATTAGTAATAAATAAATAAATCAAATTAAGTGTTATACAACAAGAAGTTACTAAGCCCGAGGAAACCATCATGGACATTTTGTCCACCACATGTAATCGATTGAGTGGGTACATGATGAAGAAATAAGAAACCTTTTGAGATCCTATATTGTTTCAGCTCCTGATACCGTCTTAATAAAAGAATCGAAATAAGTTTCACCGGTCAATTAGTTATGCAATGTTTTTTTTGGTGACAAGAATAACAACAGCTAATAACAGCTGCCACTTTTAGATACCTAGTAGATAACCCTGTCTACACTACAATTCGTTAGTAGAATAGTCAATGATACCAACGCTGAATTCATTACTCTTGTCAATCACTTTTTTTCCACCGATAAGGTAATTGAGTAAAGTATACTAACCACACCACCACCGTTTCCATAGGCCTACATTAGTTACACCCTAATTAGGTACTCCCCTTTTTTATGTATACTATGTATACTATGCATAATTAATGATGAAATCTGACAAGGGTGCTGACTTCATTAAGAAATTTTTGTTTGTTTTTCAAATTAATGTCTAAATTAAATTTAAACCTTATTGAGTTTTGATATTATAGATTTATCTACATTTTTTTGTACTATTAAACCAATCATCAATTTAATGCATTGATTTTTATAGTTAAATTCACTTTAAAGCCTCAAGTAGGAACCTACTCAAGTCTTAAAAACATTTACGGTAACATAGTAATTAACTGAACCATAATGTAATTTACCTACCTTTTTTTTCAACTTCTTCAAATAAATTTAATTAATCATCCTTAATGACCTCTTTAAGAGAACAAAAACTAATCTTTAAGACCCTTCTGGTTTTTGCTTTGATTAATTATATTATTAAAACCTGTTACATCCGAGTTTTTCTTATACACGACGAGTAATAAACCAAAACAACTCCAAAGGCGACAGTGATGAAAATTTAACGACAAAAAAAGGTGTCTTGTGCCCAAATGAATTATTTTAATAACACCTTTTTTGTTCTTTGCATCAGTGACAGTAATTAATAGAAATGTGAAAGAATAATAAGAAAAGCAATTATCGATGGTTTTTTTTTGTTTTCAATTTCTCTTGAAACTGTTTAGTGTAGACAGTGTACACAAAACATCAATTAAAAGTTAAGGTTCATTAACACAAAGAAACTAATATGCCATTAAGAATACAAAAAGGGTGGACATCTTTTAGTTACATAAGGTTAATGAATAATTATAATTGGGGGATTATATTACAAATAGTATTCATAATAGAGCAAATGATAAAATTGAAAATTATTCAAGTAGGATACCTTGAGACTTTATAGCGTTTGTAAATGTATGTGTACTTTCGTGTGATTATTTTCATTACTTTGAATTTACTTCAGACTGGTCTTGAATGTCATAAATTTTTGACATGATAACGTCTTATAAATCGATAAACCATGGCAGCCACCATAAAAAAGTGACGCCATTTTCTAACGTTACACTCGCGCACTTTCGCAGTGCGGCAAAAAATTTCAATTCAAAATTTAAAATAAACTATTACAGATACAAAAATCTTCTATAGCTTATTTGAAAGATAATAACCTAAAACTTAATCCAAATGAAGGATTTTTTAAAAATTCTGGCATTTAATAGGGTAAACAGGGGTAAAACGGAAAGATGAAATTTGGGCTAAAATTTAAACGAGAGTTGATTTTTTTTGCTATTGATAGATAGATAGATCAATTTAAGAATAACTGCATTTAAGAAAAAATTTTAAAAAATTTTGAAACTAAGCTATAACGTTTTGTTTAAACGTTGTACACGTGTTAGGGCTATGACAAAATGATGATTTTGGGTAAAGGACATTTTTTTTGACAATTCTAAAGATGCCAGGTGAAAGATGAGAGAAAAAAAAATTGACCGTTTTTAACCGATTTTCATCGTTTTTTTATTTTTATCTTTTTTTCTTTAATAAATACACAGTGCCTCTAGGCAAAATAATTCTTGGGCCCTTGAAATAGTATGAATTTGAATATTTTGAATATTGGCGCTCAACACGTTCGCATCCATCTGTGTTGGCTTTGGATGAAAATTCTATGACATGCGTGTGTGTATTGTGTATTTCAAACAGAGAAAGCGATATATTCGCTTTCGTTTTGTTTCTTGTTCCTCTTCTTCTTTCTTTCTTTGGTGTGTGGCTGTGTCTGAACGATGGAACTGTTTAAATTAATTTTGGATAACTATTGGAACTAGTTCCGAGCGAGAAACTAGTTCCAGGAAATATTTGGCTCCGGAACTATCCATCTCTAGTCTGAAACGCGTCTGAAACGCTTCCGAAACGCGTCCAAAACGCGTCTGAAACGGGTCCGAAACGCGTCCGAAACGCGTCTGAAACGCATCTGAAACGCGCCTAAAACAAGCCTGAAACGAGCCCAAAACGCGTCTGAAACGCGTCCAAAACGCGTTTAAATCGCGTCCGAAACGCGCCCAAAAGGCGTTTAAAACGCGTCCAAAATGTGTTTGAAACGCGTCCAAAACGCGTCTGAAACGTGTGTAAATCGCTTCCGAAACCCGTCCAAAACGCATCTGAATCGCGTCCAAAACGCGTCCGATACGGGTCTGAAACGCGTCCGAAACGCGTCTGAAACGCGTCCAAAACGCGTCTGAAACGCGTCCAAAACGCGTCTGAAACGCGTCCGAAACGCGTCCAAAACGCGTCTGAAACGCGTCCAAAACGCGACTGAAACGCGTCTGAAACGGGTCCGAAACGCGTCCAAAACGCGTCTGAAACGCGTCCAAAACGCATCTGAAACGCGTCTGAAACACGTCTGAAACGCGTCCAAAACGCGTCCAAAACGCGTCAAAAACGCGTCTGAAACACGTCTGAAACGCGCCCAAAACGCGCCCAAAACGCGTCTGAAACGCGACTGAAACGCGTCCGAAACGCGTCCGAAACGCGTCCAAAACGCGTCTGAAACGCGTCCAAAACGCGTCTAAAACGCGTCCAAAACGCGTCCAAAACGCGCCTGAAACGCGTCCAAAACGCACCTGAAACGCGTCCAAAAGGCATCTGAAACGCGTCCAAAACGCATCAGAAACGCGTCCAAAACGCGTCTGAAACGAGTCCGAAACGCGTCCAAAACGCATCTGAAACGCGTCCAAAACGCGTCTGAAACGCGTCCAAAACGCGTCTGAAACGTCTGAAACGCGTCCAAAACGCGTCTGAAACGCGTGCAAAACGCGTCCAAAAGGCACCTGAAACGCGTCCAAAACGCATCAGAAACGCGTCCAAAACGCGTCTGAAACGAGTCCAAAACGCGTCCAAAACGCGTCTGAAACGCGTCCAAAACGCGTCTGAAACGCGTCCAAAACGCGTCCAAAACGCGTCTGAAACGCGTCCAAAACGCGTCCAAAACGCGTCTGAAACGCGTCTGAAACGCGTCCAAAACGCGCCTGAAACGCGTCAAAAACGCGCCTGAAACGCGTCCAAAACGCGTCTGAAACGCGTCCAAAACGCGTCTGAAACGCGTCCAAAACGCGTCTGAAACGCGTCCAAAACGCGTCTGAAACGCGCCCAAAAGGCATCTGAAACGCGTCCAAAACGCATCAGAAACGCGTCCAAAACGCGTCTGAAACGAGTCCGAAACGCGTCCAAAACGCGTCTGAAACGCGTCCAAAACGCGTCCAAAACGCGCCTGAAACGCGTCAAAAACGCGCCTGAAACGCGTCCAAAACGCGTCTGAAACGCGTCCAAAACGCGTCTGAAACGCGTCCAAAACGCGTCTGAAACGCGTCCAAAACGCGTCTGAAACGCGCCCAAAAGGCATCTGAAACGCGTCCAAAACGCATCAGAAACGCGTCCAAAACGCGTCTGAAACGAGTCCGAAACGCGTCCAAAACGCGTCTGAAACGCGTCCAAAACGCGTCCAAAACGCGTCTGAAACGCGTCCAAAACGCGTCTGAAACGCGTGCAAAACGCGTCCAAAAGGCATCTGAAACGCGTCCAAAACGCATCAGAAACGCGTCCAAAACGCGTCTGAAACGGGTCCGAAACGCGTCCAAAACGCGTCTGAAACGCGTCCAAAACGCGCCTGAAACGCGTCCAAAACGCGCCTGAAACGCGTCTGAAACGCGTCCAAAACGCGTCCAAAACGCGTCTGAAACGCGTCCAAAACGCGTCTGAAACGCGTCCAAAACGCGTCTGAAACGCGTGCAAAACGCGTCCAAAAGGCATCTGAAACGCGTCCAAAACGCATCAGAAACGCGTCCAAAACGCGTCTGAAACGGGTCCGAAACGCGTCCAAAACGCGTCTGAAACGCGTCCAAAACGCGCCTGAAACGCGTCCAAAACGCGCCTGAAACGCGTCCAAAACGCGTCTGAAACGCGTCCAAAACGCGTCTGAAACGCGTCCAAAACGCGTCTGAAACGCGTCCAAAACGCGTCTGAAACGCGTCCAAAACGCATCTGAAACGCGTCTGAAACGCGTCCAAAACGCATCTGAAACGCGTCCAAAACGCTTCTGAAACGCGTGCAAAACGCGTCCAAAAGGCATCTGAAACGCGTCCAAAACGCGTCCGATACGGGTCTGAAACGCGTCCGAAACTCGTATGAAACGCGTCCGAAACGCGCCCAAAACGTATCTGAAATGCGTCCAAAACGCGTCTGAAACGCGTCCAAAACGCATCTGAAACGCGTCCAAAACGCGACTGAAACGCGCCCGAAACGGGTCCAAAACGCGTCTGAAACGCGTCCAAAACGCGCCTGAAACGCGTCCAAAACGCGCCTGAAACGCGTCCAAAACGCGTCTGAAACGCGTCCAAAACGCGTCTGAAACGCGTCCAAAACGCGTCTGAAACGCGTCCAAAACGCGTCTGAAACGCGTCCAAAACGCATCTGAAACGCGTCTGAAACGCGTCCAAAACGCATCTGAAACGCGTCCAAAACGCTTCTGAAACGCGTGCAAAACGCGTCCAAAAGGCATCTGAAACGCGTCCAAAACGCGTCCGATACGGGTCTGAAACGCGTCCGAAACTCGTATGAAACGCGTCCGAAACGCGCCCAAAACGTATCTGAAACGCGTCCAAAACGCGTCTGAAACGCGTCCAAAACGCATCTGAAACGCGTCCAAAACGCGACTGAAACGCGCCCGAAACGGGTCCAAAACGCGTCTGAAACGCGTCCAAAACGCGTCTGAAACGCGTCCAAAACGCATCTGAAACGCGTCCAAAACGCGACTGAAACGCGTCTGAAACGCGTCCAAAACGCGTTTGAAACGCGTCCGAAACGCGTCCAAAACGCGTCTGAAACGCGTGCAAAACGCGTCCAAAAGGCATCTGAAATGCGTCCAAAACGCATCAGAAACGCGTCCAAAACGCATCTTAAACGCGTCTGAAACGCGTCCAAAACGCATCTGAAACGCGTCCAAAAGGCATCTGAAACGCGTCCAAAACGCGTCTGAAACGCGTCCAAAACGCGTCCAAAACGCATCTGAAACGCGTCCAAAACGCGTCTGAAACGGGTCTGAAACGCGTCCAAAACGCATCTGAAACGCGTCTGAAACACGTCTGAAACGCGTCCAAAACGCGTCCAAAACGCGTCTGAAACGCGTCCAAAACGCGTCTGAAACGCGTCTGAAACGCGTCCAAAACGCGTCCAAAACGCGTCTGACACGCGTCTGACACGCGTCTGAAACGCGTCCAAAACGCGTCTGAAACGAGTCCGAAACGCGTCCAAAACGCGTCTGAAACGCGTCCAAAACGCGTCTGAAACGAGTCCGAAACGCGTCCAAAACGCTTCTGAAACGCGTGGAAAACGCGTCCAAAAGGCATCTGAAACGCGTCCAAAACGCGTCCGATACGGGTCTGAAACGCGTCCGAAACTCGTATGAAACGCGTCCGAAACGCGCCCAAAACGTATCTGAAACGCGTCCAAAACGCGTATGAAACGCGTCCAAAACGCATCTGAAACGCGTCCAAAACGCGACTGAAACGCGCCCGAAACGCGTCCAAAACGCGTCTAAAACGCGTCCAAAACGCATCTG